>NC_084733.1:912308-972308 GCF_033978785.1 Entelurus aequoreus | reverse complement strand
CATTATCCTGTTATATCTCACATTCTATGTTGTGTTCTACATGATCCTGTTATATCTCACATTCTATATTGTGTTGTACATTATCCTGTTATATCTCACACTCTATATTGTGTTGTACATTATCCTGTTATATCTCACATTCTATATTGTGTTCTACATTATCCTGTTATATCTCACATTCTATATTGTGTTGTATATTATCCTGTTATATCTCACATTCTATATTGTGTTGTACATTATCCTGTTATATCTCACATTCTATATTGTGTTGTACATTATCCTGTTATATCTCACATTCTATATTGTGTTGTACATTATCCTGTTATATCTCACATTCTATATTGTGTTGTACATTATCCTGTTATATCTCACATTCTATATTGTGTTGTACATTATCCTGTTATATCTCACATTCTATATTGTGTTGTATATTATCCTGTTATATCTCACATTCTATATTGTGTTGTACATTATCCTGTTATATCTCACATTCTATATTGTGTTGTACATTATCCTGTTATATCTCACATTCTATATTGTGTTGTACATTATCCTGTTATATCTCACATTCTATATTGTGTTGTACATTATCCTGTTATATCTCACATTCTATATTGTATTGTACATTATCCTGTTATATCTCACATTCTATATTGTGTTTTGGAAAATAAACCTTACTTCATTCATAAATGTGTAAACATGTGTATGCATATGTAAATGTCTTCACTTATAAACATTCATTCACTTTTTTCTTTCCTTCATGGATCTAAACTTTGCCATTTTTCTCTCAGTTTTTTTGTAATATTTTCAGAATGTTTTTGTTCTATTTTTGGCCAAAGTAAGACAAAGAAAACAATGTGAAGTTGTCTTCATTTTTTAGTTTTAATGCCATGATTTGAATAGTCCGTGTGCACAGATTAATAATAATAATAATAATAATAATAATAATAATAATAAGATTGTCCTCCATGTGGCCCCTGAGCTGAAAGGAGTTTGACACCCCTGGACTGGATGGACATGAAAAGATATCTCTGCCAAAAACCCAAACTTTGTGTAAACATATTGACAAATAGGGGACTAATTCTAGAAGTGAAGAAGATCAGGCAGCAGCTCACACATTCTCATACTTTCTGTAACATCCAAGAAGAAATGATGTCAGCCAGCTTCAAAATGTCTCAACTATAATTTTTGTGAAGGAGCCCAGAATAGTTTTTATGTAAATATTGGCAATATTTCAGGGTTCCTCACAAAGAAACCTTACAAATCCATAAGCTGCTATAAAACTGAGTAGATGGCGAGTTATTGTGATGGAGAGAAATTACATATTTTTAGGAGATTTCCCATATTGTGAAACACAAACACGAAGCTCCTCTTAGACACGCGTAATGAAGGTGTTTGTGAAATCCCCTGATGTTTTTTGCTGCTAAATTAACCACAACATTATCCATCCATCCATATTCTTTCGTTTATCCGAGGTGTGGTCGCGGGGGCAGCAGCCCAAGCAGGGAAACCCAGACTTAATCACAACATTAGCGGCACATAAAACATTACGTCGCTACTGGTCCAACGTTTCATTAAAAAATCATGTTAAAAGACAATTTCAAGCCTTGTCTAGATGTTTACCAACATGTATTGTTCATGTTTGAATAACTTTTACTGCAAATGAATATTGGCTCCCAACTATCAGCTTCCTTCGGTATCGGCATCGGCCCTGAAAAAACCCTATCAGTGGATCGCTAGTGATGCCATCAAAGCGTGTATCACCTGGGGCATGTCACCCAGCTCCTGCAGGGCCGAGGGCGTGGCGGTGGGGGAGTTGCTCTGTTGCACCAGGTCAGGGAGGTTGCCGTGGTGGGCGAAACCGTTGCTCTCGGCGTGGCTGCCTCTCCTTCTCTTCTTGTCGGCCTGGCGTGTCCACAAAGAGAGATTGGATGAGTGGGTGAATATTGTCCGTCATTGCGGATGTCATTCACCTCTCTCACCACCAGGGTGCTGTCCTTGGAGTTCCTGTATGCGTCCCCCAGGGAGTCCTCGCTCAGGCCTCTGTAGGACTCGCTGCTGCTCTGCACAGCTGGCCTGCATATGATTGACAGTTCATTTCAACATGAAGGCGCACATACTGCAGGCATTGCGTAACGCACATGATGCGGGGGATGTCGCTAACGGCAACGGTGCCGTCCTGTCCCACCGTCTCCCCGTCCTCGTCGCTGCTCTCTGACTCCTCGCTGGACGACGAGTAGTCCGTCACCTTCAGCCGACAAAGACAGATGCTGGTTAAATGTAATAAATGATGAATAAATCATTTCTTATTATTATTATTATTTCAATCCATCCATTCATCCATTTTCTACCGCTTGTCCCTTTTGGGGTCGCGGGGGGGGGGGGGGGGGCTGGAGCCTATCTCAGCTGCATTCTTTACTATTAATACATGATGAATAAATGATTTGTTTTTACTTATTTTGCAGTTTATTATCATATTATTATTATTATTAATAATAAATGGTAAATACATTATGTTGGTGTTTTTATCAAAATTATTATTGCTATTAATAACAATAATAACTATGAATAAATGCTTAGTTTTTATGTATTTGGGTGTTTTATTATTATTACCATTATTATTATATTACTATTATTAACAGAATTTAATAATACATTTGATTTGTTTTAACATATTTTGCAGTTATTATTTTTATTATTAATAATATTACTATTAATAAATGATGAATATATTATTAGTTTTTACTTATTTTGCAGTTTATTATTATCAATATTATTATTATTAATAATAAATGGTAAATACATTATTTTGGTGTTTTTATCAAAATTATTATTGCTATTAATAACAATAATGAACTATGAATAAATGCTTTTTTTTACCTATTTGGGTGTTTTATTATTATTAATACTATTATTATTATATTATTATTATGAACAGAATTTAGTAATGCATTTGATTTGTTTTAACATATTTTGCAGTTATTATTATTATAAATATAACTACTATTAATAAATTATTAGTTTTTACTTATTTTTAAGTTTATTATTATCAATATTATTATAATAATAATAAATAGTAAATACATTATGTTGTCAAAATTATTATTGCTATTAATAACAATAATAAACTATGAATAAATGCTTTGTTTTTACCTATTTTGGTGTTTTATTATTATTATTACTATTATTATTATTAACGGAATTTAATAATACATTTGATTTGTTTTAACATATTTTGCAGTTATTATTTATATTATTAATATTATTACTATTAATAAATGATGAATACATTACTAGTTTTTACTTATTTTGCAGTTTATTATTATCAATATTATCATTATTAATAATAAATGTTAAATACATTATGTTGGTGTTTTCATCAAAATTATTAGTGCTATTAATAACAATAATAAACTATGAATGAATGCTTTGTTTTTACCTATTTGGGTGTTTTATTATTAATACTATTATTATTATATTATGATTATTAACATAACTTAATAATACATGTGATTTGTTTTAACATATTTTACAGTTATTATTATTATTATTAATATCATTACTATTAATAAATGATTAATATATTATTTGTATTACTGGCTGTCTAGTCAAATCAATTCTCCATTCAAATCGATATTCGCAATATTTTATTTGGCATATGAATGACAAAAAACTTTTTTAAAACAGGTTACACTTTACAAAAGTTCCTCTTTTTCCTGCTTTTGTCTTTTAAGAAATCGATTTTTGAACATTGTAAATCGATTCAGAATTGTAATAAAAAAAAGAATTGCGATTCTCTGTGGCGGCCATCTTGGTCAGGGCAGCAGTGCCATTTAATGCAATGCCTGTACAATGAAAATGTACATGCATTGCTCATTTTAAAGCGATTTTCATGCAGTTTACTTCATTGTCAACATCACAATGTCAGCTATTCATTTTAGACATTTAATTGCAAAAATTATCCAAACGGAACAAGCGGTAGAAAATGGATGGATGGATGGATATTCCCACCCTTAAAGACTTTGTATGTGTAAGTAATATGCAATTCTAATTCTTTGATACTTGTTTCTACTAACAAATGTTTCATATCATTCAAAAACATAAATAAATCAAATAAAATCGAATAAAAATAAGTTTACCTTGACTGGAGGACGGCTGCCCTCCTCCACCCTCAGTTCTCTGAGTTCCTTGGCCAGAGCGCTGAGGTCCTGCAGAGGGAAGCAGTTGTTTAGTTTCCCCCACTTTGGGCCTTTTTCAGCTTGCCACATTTCAAGATGCAGGGTGCACAGAATGACATTTGGTGTCTCCAAGATAGTATTATACAATTCTTATTTTGTAGAATTGTGTCAGAACAAATAATCGTTTGTTGGAGAACAAAAGTTGTTTCCTGACGGCTCAGAGCAGGCCATGCACATCAAGCAACACATGCCTACACTCATCTATTTGTATGCATCTGTGTGCGTGTGTGTGTGTGTGTGCGTGTGTGTGTGTGTGTGTGTGTGTGTGTGTGTGTGTGTGTGTGTGTGTGTGTGTGTGTGTGTTGCAGCAGGAAAAGTGATACACGGTGGCATCAAGGGGATAAAAAGGGGTCCCTGAAGCCTGAGGCAAGGAAAAAGTGGGATCACTAACCTGATCTATTGCTTTCTTATAGCTCTGAAGGATGGAGGCAGGCAGACAGACAGAAGGGCAGACAGACAGACAGAAGGGCAGACAGACAGACAGAAGGGCAGACAGACAGACAGAAGGGCAGGCAGACAGACAGAAGGGCAGACAGACAGACAGAAGGGCAGACAGACAGACAGAAGGGCAGACAGACAGACAGAAGGGCAGACAGACAGACAGAAGGGCAGACAGACAGACAGAAGGGCAGACAGACAGACAGAAGGGCAGGCAGACAGACAGAAGGGTAGGCAGACAGACAGAAGGGCAGGCAGACAGACAGACAGACAGAAGGGCAGACAGACAGAAGGGCAGACAGACAGACAGAAGGGCAGGCAGACAGACAGAAGGGCAGACAGACAGAAGGGCAGACAGATGAACAGCTGACAAAGTGAGAAGGAACCTACACCATTTCCTATAGTACAGGGATGCTCTTCTGCTACAAAGTGGAACATGTGTGTGTGTGTGTGTGTGTGTGTGTGTGTGTGTGTGTGTGTGTGCGTGTGTGTGTGTGTGTGTGTGTGTGTGTGTGTGTGTGTGTGTGTGTGTGTGTGTGTGTGAGACTGACCGCAGGTCGGCTGGGTCTGGTTGATTCCCGGCTCTCCTCCCGTTTGGACTTTGCCTCCTGCTTGGCTCCCGAGGAGGAACCTTCTAGTCTGTTGGGACCTGTCGGAGGAGAAAAAGCTGATTTAACATAATTAAGTACAAATATTACATTGGAGAAATGATTCAAGAAACACAAAATCAGCCATTCTGAATTTGGCCTCCAAACGTGTCTATGAGATGATATGATGTATCCGTGATTTACAATCAAAGGTTTCTATTTATTTATTTACTATTAACCTTCCTCTATTAACATGGATTTATAATTTATATATAAACCCAACACTTTTGTTTTTGCTCCCATTTTTCACAAATTGAACTCAAAGATCTAAAACTTTGACTAAATACACAAAAATGATTGTTCACAAATCTGTGTAAGTGAGCATTTCTTCTTTGCCAAGATAATCCGTCCCACCTCACAGGTGTGGCATATGAAGATGCTGATTGAACATCATGATTATTGCACAGGTGTGCCTTAGACTGCCCACCATTAAAGGTCACTCTGAAATGTGTAGTTTTGCTTCATTGTGGGTCTGTGGGGGGTCAGAAAAGCAGTCAGTATCTGGTGTGAATGTTCATTTCTCTACCATAAGCCGTCTGCAAAGGCGTTTCAGAGAATTTGGCAGTACATCCAACCGGCCTCACAACCGCAGACCACGTGTAACCACACCTCTTATGGCTTATGGTAGAGAAATGAACATTGAATTGACAGGCAATAGCTCCGGTGGACATTCCTGCAGTCAGCAGCTCCCTCAAAACTTGCCACACCTGTGGAAAACTGCACATTTCAGCGTGGCCTTTTAACGCGGGCAGCCTATCAATCAATCAATCAATCAATGTTTATTTATATAGCCCTAAATCACAAGTGTGCCTAAGGCACACCTGTGCAATATCATGCTGCTTGATCAGCATCTTGATATGCCACACCTGTCAGATTATCTTGGCAAAGAAGAAATGCTCACTAACACAGATTTGGACAGAATGGTGAACAATATTGGAGAGGAATAGGTCTTTAGTGTATATAGTACAAGTTTGACATATTTCAGTTCAACTCATGAAAAATGAGAGCAAAACAAAAGTGTGGCGTTTATATTTTTGCTCATTTCCCTTCAATTTACCTCACATTAAAGGCCTACTGAAATGATTTTTTTTTATTTAAACGGGGATAGCAGATCCATTCTATGTGTCATACTTGATCATTTCGCGATATTGCCATATTTTTGCTGAAAGGATTTAGTAGAGAACATCGACGATAAAGTTCGCAACTTTTGGCCGCTGATAAAAAAAAAGCCTTGCCTGTAGCGGAAGTAGCGTGACGTCACAGGTTGAAAGTAGCGTGACGTCACAGGTTGAAAGTAGCGTGACGTCACAGGTTGAAAGTAGCGTGACGTCACAGGTTGAAAGTAGCGTGACGTCACAGGTTGAAAGTAGCGTGACGTCACAGGTTGAAAGTAGCGTGACGTCACAGGTTGAAAGTAGCGTGACGTCACAGGTTGAAAGTAGCGTGACGTCACAGGTTGAAAGTAGCGTGACGTCACAGGTTGAAAGTAGCGTGACGTCACAGGTTGAAAGTAGCGTGACGTCACAGGTTGAAAGTAGCGTGACGTCACAGGTTGAAAGTAGCGTGACGTCACAGGTTGAAAGTAGCGTGACGTCACAGGTTGAAAGTAGCGTGACGTCACAGGTTGAAAGTAGCGTGACGTCACAGGTTGAAAGTAGCGTGACGTCACAGGTTGAAAGTAGCGTGACGTCACAGGTTGAAAGTAGCGTGACGTCACAGCTTGAAAGTAGCGTGACGTCACAGGTTGAAAGTAGCGTGACGTCACAGGTTGAAAGTAGCGTGACGTCACAGCTTGAAAGTAGCGTGACGTCACAGGTTGAAAGTAGCGTGACGTCACAGGTTGAAAGTAGCATGACGTCACAGGTTGAAAGTAGCGTGACGTCACAGGTTGAAAGTAGCATGACGTCACAGGTTGAAAGGCTCCTCACATTTCCACATTGTTTACACCAGCAGCAAGAGAGATTCGGACCGAGAAAGCGACGATTACCCCATTAATTTGAGCCAGGATGAAAGATTCGTGGATGAGGAACGTGAGAGTGAAGGACTAGAGTGCAGTGCAGGACGCATCTTTTTTCGCTCTGACCGTAACTTAGGTACAAGCTGGCTCATTGGATTCCACACTTTCTCCTTTTTCTATTGTGGATCACGGATTTGTATTTGAAACCACCTGGGATACTATATCCTCTTGAAAATGAGAGTCCAGAACGCCAAATGGACATTCACATTGACTTTTATCTCCACGACAATACATCGGCGAAGCACTTTAGCTACAGAGCTAACGTGATAGCATCGGGCTCAAATGCAGATAGAAACAAAAGAAATAAACCCCTGACTGTAAGGATGGACAGAAAATCAACAATACTATTAAACCATGGACATGTAACTACACGGTTAATGCTTTCCAGCCTGGCGAAGATTAACAATGCTGTTGCTAACGACGCCATTGAAGCTAACTTAGCAACCGGACCTCACAGAGCTATGCTAAAAACATTAGCTATCCACCTACGCCAGCCAGCCCTCATCTGCTCATCAACACCTGTGCTCACCTGCGTTCCAGCGATCGACGGAGCGACGAAGGACTTCACCCGATCATCGATGCGGTCGGCGAGACGGAAGAAGTTAAGGTGAGTTCGCCGGCTAACGCGTCTGCTATCCATCTCTGTCCTCCTGGCTGTGTTGCTGAAGCCAGCCGCTAATACACCGATCCCACCTACAACTTTCTTCTTTGCAGTCTCCATTGTTCATTAAACAAATTGCAAAAGATTCACCAACACAGATGTCCACAATACTGTGGAATTATGAAATGAAAACAGAGCTTTTTTGTATTGGATTCAATGGTGTACCAATACTTCTGTATCAACCGTTGACGTCACGCGCATACGTCATCATATCTAGACCTTTTCAAGCGGAAGTGTGGCGGGAAATGTAAAATGTCACTTTATAAGTTAACCCGGCCGTATTGGCATGTGTTGCAATGTTAAGATTTCATCATTGATATATAAACTATCAGACTGCGTGGTCGCTAGTAGTGGCTTTCAGTAGGACTTTAATAGTCATTTACCTTGCATTTACCTAAATGTGCCTTATTTTACCTTTTTTTTTTTACATTGTCTTACTTTATATCAGGGGTGTCAAACACATTTTAGATGGGGGGCCACATGGAGAAAGATCTACTCCCAAGTGGGGCGGACTGCTAAATGTATGTTACTGTTACTTTGGTGAAATCACGGCACGATAACTTCAAAATAAAGACAACTTCAGATTGTTTTCTTTGTTTAAAAATAGAACAAACACATTCTGAAAATGTACAATTTATAATGTTGTTGGTTTTTTTTTTACACTTACATGTTGCGGTTGATAGTATTCTATCTTTATTTGTCATTATTTATACTTTGTGAATAAATGATGTGATAATGTTCATCAGTCAAGTCCTTGCTGTTCATTTTTCAATCTACCAAAATAAAAAACTATCACAGTCAAATTACAAGATGTTATTTATGTACTTTGCTCATTTTCCTTGACTGATGCATTAACATCATGTGCTTTATTTTGTTTGACATATGTAGCATCATCTACACAGATACAAAGAATTGCTATTGCGACATCTAGTGGACACATTTAGAACAGCAGTTTCTTTCATTCCAAAATTTCGGCTCATTTTTGTACTTAGCAAAGTCATCCCGCGGGCCGGATAAAACCTATTTGCGGGCCTAATTGTGCCCACGGGCCATACGTTTGACACCTCTGCCTTATGGTAACACTTATTTATCTTAAATGTACCTGAATGTACCTTCTTTTACCTTATTTTTCACATCCTCTTACCTTATATTAACACTTATTTATCTTAAATGTACCTTCTTCTCCCTTTATTTACTTTTGTTTATTTACTCTTTTTTTTAACTTCTGTTACCTTATATTTACCTTCAATGTATCTTCTTTTACCTTCCATTTACCTTATATTTAACATCTATTTACCTGAATCTATCATCTGTTTACCTTGTATTTACCCCATTTACCTCTGTTTTATTTCTTTTAAAATCTTTTTTTAACTTGTTGTACCTTCTTTTAACTTTTTAAACTTTCTATTTACTATTGTTTACCTTTTTTACCTGAAATGTGTCTTCTTTTTACCTTTTATTTACGTTATATTGACTTTACCATGAATTGATTAATGTGGACTTAAACAAGTTGAAAAACTTATTGGGGTGTTACCATTTAGTGTAGGGAATATGTACTGTACTGTGCAATCTACTAGTACAAGTTTCAATCAATCAATTTCTTTTACCTTTTATTTACTTTCTTTTACCTTCTATTTATTTTGGTTTACTTTCTATTTAACCTTCTCTACCTTATTAACCTTCAATTTAGCTTTTTTTTTTTTTTTTTTACCTTTGTATTGGCCCATTCCACTCAAAGAAGGTGCAAATAATGATCAATGTGGAGTTCCTCTACCTTTTTGCAGCTATAAAAGTCTTCTGCATCAACAAGAGTGCTTACCTTTCCTCTCCACCGAGCCTCCCTGGGATGATGGGGAGGACGAAGAAGACGAGTTGGAGGAGGTTCTTTGCAACATGGCGTCCAGAGAGAGCTCGGAGCGTCGCAGGTCTGGGTTACTAACAAAGGAGGAAGAATAAAACATATTGAAAATGTTTGTAAATTTATACCATAACTCAAAAAGTGTAAACGCTTGGTTGCAGACGGCCACAATGCCCTCCACCCGGCAGGATAGAGCAGAGGTGGGAGTAAGTCACTCTTAAATCTTTAATCCCAAATCTCAAGTCATTATAGCCACTAAAATAGATGTCATTTATTTACTACCTTTATTTACATGGTAGGATATAGGCTACTCGGAGCTAGCAGCTACACAACAGCTAAGCACACAATAGCACACAAGCTACACATAGGTAATAATCATTGATCAATAAAAAACCCAGCACATTTGTCAATATAAACAAGTATCAGATCATTATAGTTGTGTATTACTTACACATATACACACTCTCCAGGGCACAAGCTTATTCGAAAGTATCCAGTAACAAACGTGTCCACATCAATCAATTTGGAGTACCATTAGTTTAACTTCATGAATGATCGTGTCACCAATAAAACAATTACCACTCCACTTAAACATAAGTCCATTACAGACGGTTTATAATAAATAGGTTAGTGTTTTTCATACCTACCTTTGTTCTCTCACTGACTCATTTGACCTGATCCTACCTTTACCATTCCACACTACTAAATGATACAAGTATGTAGGATTACTGCTGATCGTATTGGTTTCAGATCAATTCCTGCCAATGCTTCAATATCCGTATCATATTGGAAGTGAAAAAGTTGTATCGAACACATTAACCATAATAGTCAAGTCTTTGCAAGTGGTCAGATTACAGCCCGAATGATTGATGTTGAAGTCAAAAGTCTGATGATACAAACACAACAGCAGTGAAGTTGTCACGTTGTGTAAATGGTAAATAAAAAGAGAATACAACAAAATAACAAACTTATATTCAATTGAATAGACTGCAAAGACAAGATATTTCACGTTCCAACTGGTAAACTTTGTTATTTTTGGCAAATATTAGCTCATTTGGAATTTGATGCCTGCAACATATTTCGAAAAAGCTGGCACAAGTGGCAAAAAAGAGTGATAAAGTTGAGGAATGCTCATCAAAGACTTATTTGGAACATCCCACAGGTGAACAGGCTAATTGGGAACAGGTGGGTGCCATGATTGGGTATAAAAGCAGCTTCCATGAAATGCTCAGTCGTTCACAAACAAGGACGGGGCGAGGGTCACCACTTGTTAACAAATGCCTGAGCAAATTGTTGAACAACAACATTTCTCAACAAGGAATTTAGGGATTTCACCATCTACGCTCCGTAATATCATCAAAAGGTTCAGAGAATGTGGATAAATCACTGCAGGTAAGCCATGATATTACACACCTTGGATCCCTCAGGCGGTACTGCATCAAAAAGCAACATCAGTGTGTAAAGGATATCACCACATGGGCTCAGGAACACTTCAGAAAAACCACTGTCAGGAGCTACAGTTGGTCGCTACTTCTGTAAGTGCAAGTTAAAACTCTACTATGCAAAGCCACAGCCATTTATCAACAACACCCAGAAATGCTTGGCTGCGCCCGAGCTCATCTAAGATGGACTGATGCAAAGTGGAAAAGTGTTCTGTGGTCTGACGAGTCCACATTTCAAAATGTTTTTGGAAACTGTGCACCAAAGAGGAAAACAACCACCCGGAATGTTCTAGGGTGAAAGTGTAAAAGGCAGCATGTGTGATGGTATGGGGGTGTATTAGTGGCCAAGACATGGGTAACTTACACATCTGTGAAGGCACCATTAATGCTGAAAGGTACATACAGCTTTTGGAGCAACATATGTTGTTATCATGGACGCCCCTGCTTATTTCAGCAAGACAATGCCAAGCCAGGTGTTACAACAGCGTGGCTTCATAGTAAAAGAGTGCGGGTACTAGACTGGCCTGCCTGTAGTCCAGACATTGAAGGCTAAAATATGAGAAGGGAGACTGTTGAACAACTTAAGCTGTACATCAAGCAAGAATGGGAAAGAATTCCACTTCAAAAATGTGTCTCCTCACTTCCCAAACCAAAACTGAGTGTTGTTCAAAGGAAAGGCCATGTAACACACTGGTAAAAATGCCTTTTTTGTAATGTGTTGCTGCCATTACATTCTAAATTCATGATTATTTGCAAAAAAGAAGAAAGTTTCTGAGTGTGAACATGAAATATCTTGTCTTTGCAGTCTATTCAATTGAATATAAGTTGAAAAGGATTTGTTGTATTCTCTTTTTATTTACCATTTACACAACGTGACAACTTGACTGCTTTTAGGTTTGGTATTTTCAAGGTGAGTCCAAAGTCGTCACCATGGAAGTCCACACCTGCGTTATAATAAGAGAAATAAAAGCAGAGTGTTATGAACTTTGACCTCGCTCGTATGAAAGGAGAGGCTGTGCGAGGACCAGGACCGACTCCTCCATTCTTCCTGACCCCGGCTGGGGAGATGCACGTGTTCCTTGGGGGGATCTGGACACACCAAAACACAACACTTTGGAAGTGGAATTTATTTCTGCCTGACAAAAATGTTTCCTGATGATTGACAGTCTTACCGATTGCGCTTCTCGGACTTTGGGCGGGAGGTCTTCCTCTCTCAGCCGGGCCCTTCTGTCCCTTTCTGCACCACCACGCTCCTCCCTCGCAGTGACTTCTGCACCACCACCACGCTCCTCCCTCGCAGTGACTTCTGCACCACCATGCTCCGCCCTCACAGTGACTTCTGCACCACCACGCTCCTCCCTCACAGTGACTGCTGCACCACCACCACGCTCCTCCTTCACAGTGACTTCTGCACCACCACGCTCCTCCCTCACAGTGACTGCTGCACCACCACCACGCTCCTCCTTCACAGTGACTTCTGCACCACCACGCTCCTCCCTCGCAGTCACGCCCGGCGCCGATGTTTGCGTTTCGGATGTCGGGTCGGAGTTTTGGCGGGGAATATCGGGCCTGGGCGAGCCCCCGCCCTCGCTCTGGGTGGAAGCCGTTTGGTCCTGCAGAGACTGTGACCCGGACATGGAGCCGGCTTGGGTCTTGACAGGGACCAAGTGGGCCATCTGTGGCATGGAGAGAGAGAAACAAATGGAAGGCGACGTAGTCAAAGGCACAAAATGGCAATGCTAGTAAACAACAACAATGGATGACGAGGAGGTCTTTATCCACAAGGAGACTGAGGGCAGCAACACACAGGAGCACTGCAGCAAGTGCAAACTGACACTGAGCGTATAAAAAGTATGTTTCATTTGGATATTGACTAGACGGGTATGTTTAAATCTGTTCCACCAGTGAGGGACAAGCATTCACCCTGTGAAGCCCAGAGGAGCAGGTACTACCAACCAGATGAGCAGGTACTACCAACCAGATGACCAAGTACTACCAACCAGATGAGCAGGTACTACCAACCATATGAGCAGGTATTACCAACCAGATGACCAAGTACTACCAACCAGATGAGCAGGTACTACCAACCAACAGTACCTTCAAGTACCTTGCTCCTGCCAATGGAATTCAATAGGGTTCAATAGATAGAAAAAAAAATGTGTTCACCGGAGGGTTTCTTTTTGAAATTGCTAAAATAAATAAATACATTAAAAAAAGTATATATATATATATATATATATATATATATATATATATATATATATATATATATATATATATATATATATATATATATATATATATATATATATATATATGTATATATATATATATATATATATATATATATATATAGTTGAGGTTTCTCCCCTGAAGAGCAGAGAAACCTGCGAAACAGACTTGTAGGGATGAAATTGCCTCTGTGTTTTTTCCTGACCTAACGTATACATATATATATTTATATATAAAATAATTTTTAAAAAGCACAAAAAATATTCCATATAATATTGCTCAAGGACAAAAAATTTGAAAGTTAGACTGAGAAGAAGATAACACCAATAATAACAATAGCAATAATATTCATATTATTAATGTTTTAAGGCACGAGGGGTAAACAAATCAAACACTCCCATGCCTTCATTTGGACACACACACACACACACACACACACACACACACACCCACACACACACACCCACACACACCTGTGGTTCATTGGGACGGTGGCCAGGTGTGGTCGGGGCAGGCTGCATGGCCACACTGCTGAAGGACTCTGAGCGGGGAAGGAGGGAAGTGTCAGAGATGCGATTGGAAGATTTGGGCTGCAGTGCTGGAGAACTCTGTCTGTTCAGCTTAGACCTCTCCTCTACCTGGAATGGGGGGTCGGGGAGAGGGGTCACACACACACACACACACACACACACACACACACACACACACACACACACACACACACACACACATACACACACACACAAAGTCACTCACAGCCCAACATGCAACACGTGTGAAAATGAGACCCCCTTGAGAGCTTTAACCCCATGCAAGGATAGAGATGTCGATTAGTAGAGTCTGCATTCTAGGATGTGGATGGTGACATGGCTACACCACATATGTGAAACTTACACACAAATACATGGATGGCCATCTTGTCAGCAGACATATTACAACTACACTAGGAGGTTGGAGCTAAAACAAGTCTTGGGAAAAATGTTGACAATGTGTCAGTAGGAATTTCTATTGATCCAAAAGTAGGAGTGTCCCAATCTAATATCGATATTGGTCCGACACAACAGATACCAGATTATATCGGCCTACATTCAAAACCTCTGATGTAAGAACTGCAATGCAAGCGGTCTGCTGACGTCTCTTCTTGTTAGCTTGGCAGAGATATAACAGCTTGTCTCCATTTGAGAACCTTTTAAAAGTGTTAACTTCAAAACACGTTAAAAGTCAACATAAACAAATAAAGTATGACAAAATAACTCGTATGAAATACTAAATAACTGCTCTGTGACGTTCCAACATACACGAAATGCATTAAAACCTGCTCAGTGGCCTAGTGGTTAGAGTGTGCGCCCTGAGATGGGGAGGTTGTGAGTTCAAACCCCGGCCGAGTCATACCAAAGACTATAAAAATGGGAGCCATTACCTCCCTGCTTGGCACTCAGCATCATTAGTTGGAATTGGGGGTTAAATCACCAAAAATGATTCCCGGGCGTGGCCACGGCTGCTGCTCACTGCTCCCCTCACCTCCCAGGGGGTGATCAAGGGTGATGATTCAAATGCAGAGAGTAATTTCACCCCACCTAGTGTGTGTGTGACAATCATTGCTACTTTAACTTTAAAACAAATGCGATAGCGCGATGCTAATTGGATATGCCATATTTAGTAGGGTTGCGGTGTAAAAAACCCAAATATGTAAGAACTAAATAAAATACAGACTCTGCTAAAACATTTTTTCCTAGCATGCAGAGCCCACATGATCACAACATACCACCTGATCAAACACTTTCTAACATTCCACGCTACAAGATACATACATTTAAAAAAACTTGCTACTCGTGCTGATATCGTATCAAATCAATATTAGTATCAGCCTATAACCAGGATGGCAATATGGCTACGGCACGGTAAGTGTACATGTTGTATCGGGACACCCTAGTTGTAGGTCACCGGTGTTGCACCTGGGAGAGAGTTTTACATGTTTTGGATGAGGTTCTTTCACAAGAAACACAAACCTTGATTTGTCCACTGGGAACAAAAATGTGTTCAACTACAAATGTTCCCTCAAAGCTGGAAGCAGCAAACGATCCAAAAGGCACACTTTGGTAAAAATGTGCGCTAATATCATAACATGCTGTGTAAGACTGACGGCTAAGAATCTTTGTTGTTACCAGCTTGCAACTACTTCCGTTTTTGGATGATTTCTTCAAAACCTCCTGATTTCATAATCCATCAGGACTATACACAACTCAGGTGTGTCTACTATTCATGAACACAAGGAGGACTACAAGGGAACAGAAATGGTGGTCGTTAGCTTGTTTCTGTGGAGGCAGAAAGAGGTTAGCATCACAGAGAAGAAAACATTTTGTTAGTAAGTATCTCCATGAGAAGAAAAAGGCTTTGGGGTAACTTTGTATCAACCCAAAAGATTCTGGAGACGATAGGAAACTAAGTAAGCTAATAAAGGACAAGGACAGGAGAGATCCCACCACTCATCTAAGGGATTACTGAGGTGCAACAATGAGGTTGGGTTAGATGCTTGATGATCATCCTTTGGAAAAAGTGGTAAATCATTGTGCATTGCGAGGATGCAGGATGGAAGAACTGACCAGTTCCAACTTCTTTGCTGCTCGTAAATACCAACAATGTCGGGACATTCAAGTTCTACACAAGACAACGTCTGTGTTTTTCAACTTCCAACTTAATGAAGACGATTCGGAACAGAGGCCTCAGACCACAAAGTGTTTGAAGCTTTGAAATTGGATACAAAATGATCCATGCTCTTGGAATGTCAATCAAATCTCTGGAGCACACAAATTCATTTTGAACTATACAGTATTGTCTACATCTATTGTCTACATCTATTGTCTACATCTATTGTCTACATCTATCGTCTGGCGAGGTGAGTACGAGATGCAGCGGTTGACGAGCACTAACCAGTTTGTGGACCTGTGCAGGCGCCTTACTAACAACCTGGGGGTCTGAAGACAAAAGGCCTTGGGCATGATTGGGCGCAGAAAGAGGCCTGCCTCTGGACTTCTCTTTCTGATGCTCTGCTTTCTCCAGAAGCTGAGGGTTGGCAGCAGGACTCGGCTGTCTAATGGGAATGTGACTAGAAGGTTCTTTCTTACTATCCTTCCTCTGACTACGTCTCTGAGCTCTCAGCTCTCTAACCTGCTGGCTTATCTCCTGCTTTAGTCCCGGGTCAAGAGGCTCCCCGGGATCTAGCGCGAGTCGGATTTGGGGCAGGTGGTTGGAGAGGATCTGGGCGCCCACGGACGGGGTGCGTTTTGGGATCTGAGCTCGGGGTTGGCCGTGGGAGGCCGGGGGTGACGGCTGGTTGAACGACTGGTGATGGCGCAGGTTAGAGCGGGGCGGGTTAACGGGTTGTTGCTTCGCCACCTAGGAGTCAGAGTCAGGAAGATAAACACAGAAACAAAAAAAGCAGCAGAACCACTAAAGTTAAACACCATTTTTAATAACTTGACCTATGAAGGAATCTGACAGACGTGTAACTCGGTCAGTATTTTGCTCATTGGAGTAATTTACTGTGATTCATCGAGATTCAAAAATGAATGGTTCAAAAGCACTAAAAAACCATGTGGCCGATACACCTGCTGTGTCATTTGACTTTGACCTTTTTCAATGCCACTTAAAATTAATTAAATCACCCATGTCCTACTGCAGATAGTTATTGTACTCTATATAGTCAAAATCTTACAATTGTCTGTATAGACCAGGGGTCGGCAACCCGCGGCTCCGGAGCCGCATGCGGCTCTTTGACCACTCTGATGCGGCTCAGCTGCATACTTGCCGACCCTCCCGGTTTTCCCAGTACACTTAACGACCCCCCCGATTTTCCCAGGAGACTGCCTCTCCTAGAAATCTCCCAGGGCAAATATTATCCTATTTTCACTTTAATGACTTAATCAAGGGCGTGCCCTAATGGCACTGCATTAATTGTCCTCTATAGCATTCACAAACAGCGTGCCAGTCCGGCCACATGTTATATGTTGCTTTTACTTGCACACGTAGGAGACAGCAAGGCATACTTGCTCAACAGCCACACAGCTTACACTGACGGTAGTCGTACAAAAACAACTTTAACACTGTTATGTTACAAATATGCGCCACACTGTGAACCCACACCAAAAAAGAATGACAAAAACATTTCTGGAGAACATCCGCACCGTAACACAAAACAACAAATACCCAGAATCCCATGCAGCCCTAACTCTTCCGGTCTACATTATACACCCCCGCTACCACCAAACCCCCACACATCAGCCCCCCCCCCCCCCCCCCCTCCGTGCGTCGGTTGAGCGGAAGAGTTAGGGCTGCATGGGATTCTGGCTTTTTGTTGTGTTGTGTTTATGTTGTGTTACAGTGCAGATGTTCTCCAGAAATGTGTTTGTCATTCTTTTTTGGTGTGGGTTCAAAGTGTGCCGCTTATTTGTAACGTAACAGTGTTAAAGTTGTTTTGGTACGACTACCGTCAGTGTAAGCTGTGTGGCTGTTGAACAAGTATGCCTTGCTGTCACTTACGTGAGCAAGCAAAAGCTGCATTCTACATGTGTCCAAGCAGGTACGCTGTTTGGGCAGGCTGTAGAGGGCGCTAAAAGCAGTGCCAGCACGTCCTGAAATTTGGGAGTCTCCCGGAAAATTGAGAGGGTTGGCAAGAAACACGCTATCAAGCGCCACTCAATTAAAAGTCGCGGGCCGCACTAACATTAAATTTCCATATTGAGATGCGTGCCGGTGCGTGTGTCTGAGACCCCTAGTTAACATAGCGCAAAGCAATTTAAGCTTTGTATGCGGTGTTTTTCATTTTAAATTTTCAAAATTTTTTTGTGGCTCCCATTGTTTTCTTTAATTTGTGAAACTTTCCAAAATGGCTCTTTGAGTGGTAAAGGTTGCCGACCCCTGGTATAGACACAATTGTAAGCATTTGACAATGATAATCTTGAACAGTTAGAAAGTTGACATTAACTGTTATGTTCTAGTGAACTAGAATTGCCTCACAGGACAGTTTAATGTGAGTGTTTATTTCTATTTTCATTTATTTTATACAGCAGAAGTCTGGCGGGTAAACTAAGTCTGCCCAGGAAGAATACATTTCTCACTACTGGTAACCATGTAATCCAGCACTGCTAGTTCATGTTCGAGTTGTCGTGAATAAACCGGCACGCCCCCTGGACGTTTCACTGCTTGGGGAGGATGATCAGGCACCATTCGGTACAAAAAGCAAAACCCAACAAAGTAACATCCTTGTTTATGTTGACCCTGACCTGCAGTAAGATGGCATCTCCACAGTCTGGATCTCTCTTCCTATGCCGGGCCAAGATGCCTGAAGCCCAGATGGTGGACTGGATGTCGTGCTCCTACGCCACCTTAAACCTCAAGCGATTGGCTTCTCCTCTCCTGCTTTGGTCTCCTTTTCTCGCTTTCCTATCTCTCTCCCCAAAGTCTAGCAACAATGAGCGACAGGCAATGGGAGCAGGGGAAGGTGAGCCCTGAGAGCTTTTAGCTTGGGACCCAGATGTTGGCGGCAGACGCAAGAAGGTCGTTGGGCAGACAAACATGGTGGTAAAGTCGTCCTTCGGTGGCTGCGTCTGTCAGGGCAGGGCTTTTTAGCCGTAGAGATGCCCTCTCCAATTTGGATAAGGCCCTAGAAAAGGTGTGCTTACTGCCTCCAATGTCTGACCGGGTAACCGCACCTGGCAGACTCCCCCCTCCTGTGGTTAGAACACAGAAATAAATCTGAAACCACAATCTCTTTGCTTCATCACCTGTAACAGTCGCACCCTCATGGACCGTGACAACAGCAGTCGGCCAGAACATCGAACTGCTCTTGTTGCTATGGAACTTGCCCGGTACAACATTGATCTGGCAGCCCTGAGTGAGACACGTCTAGCTAATGGAGGCCCAATCTTTTCTGGAAAGGGAAAAACAAAGAGGAGCCTCGTCTTCACGGAGTCGATTTGCCATCCACAACTCTCTCGTGAGGATGCACGACCTCCTCCCTGTGCACATCAGCAAAATAATTACAACACTTTGTATCCCTATTCAGCACGGACACGTTTCCATCTTCAGTGTCTACGCCCCCACTCTGGACTCACATGTTGACGTGAAGGAATCTTTCTAGGCATTTCCTCGGACAGTCCTGTCTGCTGTGCTGTTGCAAGACAAACTTCTCATGGGAGATTTTAATGCGCAAGTAGGGAAAAACCATCAACTCTGGCATGGCATCATTTGGAACCAGGGTATCGGCAGCTGCAATTCCAAACCTCTTGGTTTACGTGCAAAATGTAATCTTTGCATAACCAACACCATCTTCAGGCGCCGCACAAGGGACAAGACCTCGTAGATGCACCCACTCTCATGCCAGTGGCACCTGATCGACTATGTCGTAACTCGAAAGAAAGACAGAAGCATGGTTCTGATAACCCAGGCCCTCAGAGGGGTAATGATTGTTGGACTGACCATCATCTCATCTTCTCCTTGCGAACATGCCTGAAGCCAGAACCCAAACTGCAAGCAAATCCTCCTTGAAAGAAGTTTGATGTCTCTGCTTTCCGTTCTTTTCTGTTCCAGGACGTCAACCATGACACTTCAGAGCCTAAGTCTCTTGGTGTGCCGTCAAGAACGCCATCGACTCAACCGCTCGTGAGACAATATACTTAAAATGGAAGGCTCACTTAGCATGAGAAAGCCAACCGACATCTAAAAGCAAAGAAGCTGCTTTTTGTTAGATCAAGGCTACAGCTCAGTGCGCCATCCAGAAGCTTTAGAACGACTGGTGGATTGAGAAAACCCAGGAGATCCAAGGCTATGCCGATCAACACAAGACAAGGAACTTCTTCCAAGTTGTCCGTATTGTCCTCACATCCTCTAACCTCTGCTGATGGTCAGGTACTCCTGAAGGACGAAGACACTATTCTTGCCCGGTGGAAGGAGCACTTCAAAGACCTTCCGAACCGGCCTTCCAAGCCTCAGAAGCCTTCATTCGTGAGATTTCTCAACATCCAATCAAATTATGGATGAGTCTCCCTCCTCCCTTAAAGAGACTCGGGAAGCAATTTAACAGATGAAGCTCAATAAGGCCACTGGCCCTGATAACAAACCAGCTGAGCTTATCCAACACGGTGGCGGTGGGGATTGTCTCCTGAAGCAAATCCATGTCCTCTTCCTGTCCATGTGGGAATCCAAGCATGTCCCCCAAGATCTATGAGATGCAAGCATCGTGACCATTTTCAAGAAGCCCGACCGCTCTGCTTGTGGAAATTACCGTGGCATCTCCATGCTCTCCATTATTTTTGCCAGAATCCTCCCCAAGCGCTTCCTTGACCTCAGCGAATCAGTTCTCCCAGAGTCTCGGTCTGGTTTTCGACCTGGGCAAACCACACACGTGACCTTCTGTGCTCGCCAGCTGCTTCGAAAAAGCTAGGGAACAACAACAACCCATGACGATGATCTTCTTTGACCTGTGTAAGTTAGCCTTTGATTCCATCCCCTGTGCTGTCCTTTAAGGAGTGCTTAAGAAGTTTGGATGCCTCCAACACTTTGTCAAACTAGTGCCAGATCTGCACAATGATATGAGGGGCTCTGTAGTCCACAGTGCTTCTGTGTAGCCTTCATTCCACAGGAGCAATGGATGTGTGCTTGGGCCGACACTCTTCTCGCTACATCTTGCAGCTGTTGTGTTATGTGTCAAAACCTCTCATCCTCATCTTGGACTGCGTATCCGATACAGAACGGATGATGGTCTTTTTAACCTGTGGCATCCGAAGGCCCGATCTAGGACATCTGAGGTGAACATCTCTCTACTCCAGTAAAACTAAAATAATGCAATTCAGTAACAGCAGAAGAGAAAGTCAAACACAAATACAAATAGACTTACATTGAAAGAGTAAAAGAAACCACATTTTGGGAATAATATTAGATGATAAATGAACTGAAAATCTCATAAACAAATATACAACATAAAGTAGCAAGAAATATGTCAATAAGGAATAAAGCAAAATATGTTCTGGACCAAAACAATGGAATTCATTTTTAATGGCTCCGAACATTGTATTTAATGCTTTTTATTGCTAGTTTAAGCCTAATCGTTTTCAAATCTATTAAATGACTTTTATTGCTTTTTAATGACCAGTTGAAACTATGCTAATTGAACACAAACATAATGCTCAAATGTTTTAATCATATTTACTACAAAAGCCAAAAGCAGTGAAGTTGTCACGTTGTGTAAATGCTAAATAAAAAGAGAATACAACAAATCCTTTTCAACTTATATTCAATTGAATAGACTGCAAAGACAAGATATTTCATGTTCACACTGAGAAACTTTGCTATTTTTTGCAAATATTAGCTCATTTGGAATTTGATGCCTGCAACATGTTTCAAAAAAGCTGGCACAAGTGGCAAAGAAGAGTGAGAAAGTTGAGGAATGCTCATCAAAGACTTATTTGGAACATCCCACAGGTGAACAGGCTAATTGGGAACAGGTGGGTGCCATGATTGGGTATAAAAGCAGCTTCCAGTCATTCACAAACAAGGACGGGGCGAGGGTCACCACTTTGTCAACAAATGCCTGAGCAAATTGTTGAACAACAACATTTCTCAACAAGGAATTTAGGGATTTCACCATCTACGCTCCGTAATATCATCAAAAGGTTCAGAGAATGTGGAGAAATCACTGCAGGTAAGCCATGATATTACACACCTTGGATCCCTCAGGCACTACTGCATCAAAAAGCGACATCGGTGTGTAAAGGATATCACCACATGGGCTCAGGAACACTTCAGATAACCACTGTCAGTAACTACGGTTGGTCGCTACATCTGTAAGTGCAAGTTAAAACTCTACTATGCAAAGCCAAAGTCATTTATCAACAACACCCAGAAACGTTACCAGCTTCGCTGGGCCTGAGCTCATCTAAGATGGCTGTGTAAAAGTGTTCTGTGGTCTGACGAGTCCACATTTCAAATTGTTTTTGGAAACTGTGGACGTCGTGTCCTTTGGACCAAAGAGGAAAAGAACCATCCGGATTGTTCTAGGGTGAAAGTGTAAAAGGCAGCATGTGTGATGGTATGGGGGTGTATTAGTGGCCAAGACATGGGTAACTTACACATCTGTGAAGGCACCATTAATGCTGAAAGGTACATACAGCTTTTGGAGCAACATATGTTGTTATCATGGACGCCCCTGCTTATTTCAGCAAGACAATGCCAAGCCAGGTGTTACAACAGCGTGGCTTCATAGTAAAAGAGTGTGGGTACTAGACTGGCCTGCCTGTAGTCCAGACATTGAAAATGTGTGGCGTGTAAAATATGAGAAGGGAGACTGTTGAACAACTTAAGCTGTACATCAAGCAAGAATGGGAAAGAATTCCACTTCAAAAATGTGTCTCCTCACTTCCCAAACCAAAACTGAGTGTTGTTCAAAGGAAAGGCCATGTAACACACTGGTAAAAATGCCTTTTTTGCAATGTGTTGCTGCCATTAAATTCTAAGTTAATAATTATTAGCAAAAAAATACCAAAGTTTGTCAGTGTGAACATGAAATATCTTGTCTTTGCAGTCTATTCAATTGAATATAAGTTGAAAAGGATTTGTTGTATTCTCTTTTTATTTACCATTTACACAACGTGACAACTTGACTGCTTTGGGGTTTTGTATGTGTCGCCTAAAAATGTTGGTTAAACTCCCAATGATACAACTGTTGGTGTGTCCTACTTGGTAGTTTGTACTGCAAAGCAAAGGACCAACAGAAGCTGCTGATGAAGCAATAGTCATCATTCCATCATCATACCTCTTTAGCCCAGGCTGGTTTATCTGCAGGATTGATGACTTCCTTGTAGTGATAAAGTTGTTTCTTGTCCGCCTGCAGGGACACCAGGTAGGCTCTCTCCTGATGGAGCTGCCTCTGCAGTCGCTCCGCCTGCCGCTGCTCCTCCACCTGCTTACGCTTGTACTCCTTGTGGGGAACAAGTCACAGGACAGTTAGTCAGACGTGGCACAGGAACTGGGAATAACCAGCGCAGATGCATGGAGGGAGGAAATGAAGGCGAGGGATTGAGCCACGCTTTGTGTTCATTGTGCTTTTGTCTCAAGGATTCCTACTTGCTGAAACTGACACTTGTGGGAGGGACACACATTTAAATGGAAGAATGTGACGTCGGCTACGTTCACCCTGCAGGGTAGGATGTCCAATTACCATTGTTTTGTTAGTTTGTTTGTTTTAGTACGGGGGTCGGCTCTTTAGCGCCGCCCTAGTGGCTCTCTGGAGATTTTTCAAAAATGTATGAAGAATGGAAAAAGATGAGGGGAAAAAAACTCCATTTTTTTGTTTTAATATGGTTTGTGTAGGAGGACAAACATGACACAAACCTCCCTAATTGTTATAAATCACACTGTTTATATTAAACGTGCTTCGCTGATTCGAGTATTGGGCGAGCGCCGTTTTGTCCTACTTATTTTGGCGGTCCTTGAACTCACCGTATAGTTTGTTTACATCAGGGGTCACCAACCTTTTTGAAAGCAAGAGCTACTTCTTGGGTAGTGATTCATGCGAAGGGCTACCAGTTTGATACACACTTCAATAAATTGCCAATTTACCTTTAACTCTATGTTATTATTAATAATGAATGACATTTACACTTAATTGAACGGTTTAAAAGAGGAGAAAACACGAAAAAAATGACAATTGAATTTTGAAACATAGTTTATCTTCAATTTCGACTCTTTAAAATTCAAAACTCAACCGAAAAAAAGAAGAGAAAAACTAGCAAATTCGAATCTTTTTGAAAAAATTAAAAAAATAATTTATAGAACATCATTAGTAATTTTTTGTGATTAAGATTAATTTTAGAATTTTGATTCAATGTTTTAAATAGGTTAAAATCCAATCTGCACTTTGTTAGAATATATAACAAATTGGACCAAGCTGTATTTCTAACAAAGACAAATCTTTTTTTTTTCTAGATTTTCCAGAACAAAAATTTTAAAAGAAATTCAAAAGACTTTGAAATAACATTTAAATTTGATTTGACAGATTTTCTAGATTTTCCAGAATATTTTTTTTGAATTTTAATCATAATAAATTTGAAGAAATATTTCACAAATATTCTTTGTCAAAAAAACAGAAGCTAAAATGAAGAATTAAATTAAAATGTATTTATTATTCTTTACAATAAAAAAAAAATACATTTACTTGAACATTGATTTAAATTGTCAGGAAAGAAGAGGAAGGAATTTAAAAGGTAAAAAGGTATATGTGTTTAAAAATCCTAAAATCATTTTTAAGGTTGTATTTTTTCTCTAAAATTGTTTTTCTGAAAGTTATAAGAAGCAAAGTAAAAAAATAAATGAATTTATTTAAACAAGTGAAGACCAAGTCTTTAAAATATTTTCTTGGATTTTCAAATTCTATTTGAGTTTTGTCTCTCTTAGAATTAAAAATGTCGGGCAAAGCGAGACCAGCTTGCTAGTAAATAAATACAATTTAAAAAATAGAGGCAGCTCACTGGTAAGTGCTGCTATTTGAGCTATTTTTAGAACAGGCCAGCGGGCTACTCATCTGGTCCTTACGGGCTACCTGGTGCCCGCGGGCACCGCGTTGGTGACCCCTGCTTTACATGTATAACTTTCTCCGACTTTCTAGGACGTGTTTTATGCCACTTCTTTTTCTGTCTCATTTTGTCCACCAAACTTTTAACGTTGTGCATGAATGCACAAAGGTGAGTTTTGTTGATGTTATTGACTTGTGTGGAGTGCTAATCAGACATATTTGGTCACTGCATGACCGCAAGCTAATCGATGCTAACATGCTATTTAGGCTAGCTATAAGTACATATTGCATTGCATCATTATGCCTCATTTGTAGCTATATTTGAGCTCATTTAGCTTCCTTTAAGTCCTCTTAATTAAATGTACATCTCATGACACATTTAATATGGCTTTTAATTTTTTGCGGCTCCAGACAGATTTGTTTTTGTATTTTTGGTCCAATATGGCTCTTTCCACATTTTGGGTTGCCGACCCCTGTTTTAGTAGTTTTGTGTACAGTACAGGCCAAAACGTTGGACACACTCTCTCATTTCAATGTCTTTTCTTTATTTTCATGACTATTTACATTGTAGATTGTCACTGAAGGCATCCAAACAAACTAAGAATGGACACATGTGGAGTTATGTACTTAACAAAAAAAGGTGAAATAACTGAAAACTCCTGCTCAGTGGCCTAGTGGTTGGAGTGTCCGCCCTGAGATGGATAGGTTGTGAGTTCAAACCCCCGGCCGAGTCATACCAAAGACTATACAAACGGGAGCCATTACCTCCCTGCTTGGCACTCAGCATCAAGGCTTGGAATTGGGGGTTGAATCACCAAAAATTGTTCCAGGGCGTGACCACCGCTGCTGCTCACTGCTCCCCTCACCTCCCAGGGGGTGAACAAGGGTGATGGGTCAAATGCAGAGAATAATTTCGCCACACCTAGTGTGTGTGTGACAATCATTGGTACTTTGAAACATGTTTTATATTGTAGTTTCTTCAAAATAGCCACCTTTTGCTCTGATTACTGCTTTGCACACTCTTGGCATTCTCTCCATGGGCTTCAAGAGGGAGTCACCTGAAATGGTTTAAGCTTTACAGGTGTCATAGTTTTGATGCCTTCAGTGACAATCTACAATGTAAATAGTCATGAAAATAAAGACAACAATGTCCATCCATCCATCTTCTTCCGCTTATCCGAGGTCGGGTCGCGGGGGCAGCAGCCTAAGCAGGAAAACCCAGACTTCCCTCTTCCCAGCCACTTCGTCCAGCTCTTCCAGAGGGATCCCGAGGCATTCCCAGGCCTGCTGGGAGACATAGTCTTCCCAACGTGTCCTGGGTCTTCCTTGTGGCCTCCTACCGGTCGGACGTGCCCTGAAGACCTCCCGAGGGAGGCGTTCGGGTGGCATCCTGACCAGATGCCCGAAGCTTCTCACCCTATCTCTAAGGGAGAGACCCGCCACCCGGCGGAGGAAACTCATTTGGGCCGCTTGTACCCGTGATCTTGTCCTTTCGGTCATAACCCAAAGCTCATGACCATAGGTGAGGATGGGAACGTAGATCGAGCGGTAAATTAAGAGCTTTGCCTTCCGGCTCAGCTCCTTCTTCACCACAACGGATCCATACAGCATCCGCATTACTGAAGACGCCGCACCGAGCCGTCTGTCGACCTCACCATCCACTCTTCCCTCACTCGTGAACAAGACTCCCAGGTACTTGAACTCCTCCACTTGGGGCAGGGTCTCCTCCCCAACCCGGAGATGGCACTCCACCCTTTTCCGGGGGAGAACCATGGACTTGGACTTGGAGGTGCTGAAAACAATGTACCGTAATTTCCGGACTATAAGCCGCTACTTTTCCCCCTGGTTCTGGTCCCTGCGGCTTATACAAGGGTGCGGCTTATACAAGGGTGCGGCTTATATACGGCCTGTTCTTCTCCGACACCGACGAAGAGGATTTGGGTGGTTTTAGTACGCAGGAGGAAGACGATGACACAATGATTAAAGACTGACTTTTCATAGGCTGGTTATTTTGATAACGTACAGGCGAGCACTTTGTATTACTTTGCAGCGTTGTATTATTTGTACTCTGCACGAATGCTGTTCGCCATGTCAAAGATGTGAAAGTTTGATTGAATGATTTATTGTTAATAAATGGGACGCTTTGCGTTCCCAAACAGTCATCTCTGTCCCGACAATCCCCTCCGTGGTAGCAGGAACCCCTATATACTACGCTAATTACACATCAAAACCCTGCGGCTTATAGTCGGGTGCGGCTTATATATGGAGCAATCTGTATTTTCCCCTAAATTTAGCTGGTGCGGCTTATAGTCGGGTGTGGCTTATATATGGAGCAATCTGTATTTTCCCCTAAATTTAGCTGGTGCGGCTTATAGCCGGGTGCGGCTTATGTATGGAGCAATCTGTATTTTCCCCTAAATTTAGCTGGTGCGGCTTATAGTCGGGTGTGGCTTATATATGGAGCAATCTGTATTTTCCCCTAAATTTAGCTGGTGCGGCTTATAGTCGGGTGCGGCTTATAGTCGGGTGCGGCTTATATATGGAGCAATCTGTATTTTCCCCTAATTTTAGCTGGTGCGGCTTATAGTCGGGTGCGGCTTATATATGGAGCAATCTGTATTTTCCCCTAAATTTAGCTGGTGCGGCTTATAGACGGGTGCGGCTTATATGTGGAGCGATCTGTATTTTCCCCTAAGTTTTGCTGGTGCGGCTTATAGTCGGGTGCGGCTCATATATGGAGCGATCTGTATTTTCCCCTAAATTTAGCTGGTGCGGATTATAGTCGGGTGCGGCTCATATGCGGAGCAATCTGTATTTTCCCCTAAATTTAGCTGGTGCGGCTTATAGTCGGGTGCGGCTTATATACGGAGCAATCTGTGTTTTCCCCTAAATTTAGCTGGTGCGGCTTATAGTCGGGTGCGGCTCATATATGGAGCGATCTGTATTTTCCCCTAAATTTAGCTGGTGCGGCTTATAGTCGGGTGCGGCTTATATACGGAGCAATCTGTATTTTCCCCTGAATTTAGCTGGTGCTGCTTATAGTCGGGTGCGGCTCATATATGGAGCGATCTGTATTTTCCCCTAAATTTAGCTGGTGCGGCTTATAGTCGGGTGCGGCTCATATATGGAGCGATCTGTATTTTCCCCTAAATTTAGCTGGTGCGGCTTATAGTCGGGTGCGGCTCATATATGGAGCGATCTGTATTTTCCCCTAAATTTAGCTGGTGCGGCTTATAGTCGGGTGCGGCTTATATACGGAGCAATCTGTATTTTCCCCTAAATTTAGCTGGTGCGGCTTATAGTCTGGTGCGGCTTATATACGGAGCAATCTGTATTTTCCCCTAAATTTAGCTGGTGCGGCTTATAGTCCCGAATTTACAGTATTCTGTTTTTTATTTAGGAATTACACCACATGCCAACTTCACTGGTTTTGGGTTTTGGACTACAAACGTAGTGCACAGAATAGTGCGGGAACATCCACTGTTTCAAGTAAATATTTAAAAAAAAAACTTAAGTGTGAAACAATAAAAAATGTTCACTTTAGTTTCAACGTTTACTTTCTGAAAAGCGGTTTCCTCTGCAGTAGAATTGTTCATAATATTTGGAATGCCAAGTCACGTGTTACAACAGCTTCAAAAATATATCTCCTCAGTTCCCAAACCTTTACAGAGGGTTGTTAAAAGGAAAGGCCATGTAACACACTGGTCAAAATGCCTTTGTTGACATGTGTTGCTGCCATTACATTCTAACTTCATGACTATTTGCAAAAAATAACAAAGTTTTGGTGTTTGTTCCTTCTGTCTCTGATCAGAGGAACACGCGGCGAGTGGACCCAGTCGAGGTCTCTCGATGGCGTGTTTTGATGTGGTCGGTGCGGAGGTCACTATGTGGCTGCACAGCCTGGTGAGGATGAAGCGAACATGCAAACACTGAGCACAAATCTAACACAAAGGTTACCAGCAGTAAGGCCTGCTCCTGGAGAAGTTGCTGCTGGAGGATCTCTAACTGCCTCTGCTCCTCTTCCAGCTGCCTACGGATAAACTCCTGAGCAGCATGTGGAGGCACAAGGAGGAGGAGGAGGAGGACAAGAGGAGCACATTGAGAACTGAAAGATCAACGCTGACAAGGCCAACATGGCTGGAGACGACCCGAGGGCCGGAACAGCTTTTGTATGACTTTGCTAAGTATAAAAATGAATTTTTAAATGAAAGAAACTGCTGTTCTAAATGTGTCCACTGGATGTCGCAATAGCAATTCTTTGTATGTGTGTAGATGATGCTGCATATGTGCAAAATAAACCACGCAACGTTTGAGGAAAATGATCAAACTACATAAATAACATCTTGTAATTTGACAAGTAAAGACAGAATAGTATTAATTGCAACATGTAAGCGTAAACAAACCCAACAACATTAGGATTTGTACATTTTCAGAAGGTGCTTGTTCTATTTTTAAACTAAGAAAACAATCTGAAGTTGTCTTTATTTTGAAGTCATCGTGCCGTGATTTCACCAAAGTAACAGTAACACACAGTAACACACAGTAGCGGTGACAAACAATAACAGTAACAAACAGCAAGAGTAACACACGGAGTAACAGTATGAAGGATTTCTGCACAAAAGTGTGTTTGAAAATACAGTATAGTGACACACTGTAACAACAACAACACACAGTAACAATAACATACAGTAATACACTGTAACAACAACAACAACAACAACAACACAGTAACAATAACATACAGTAACACACAGTAACACACAGTAACAATAACATACAGTAATACACTGTAACAACAACAACAACACAGCAACAATAACATACAGTAATACACAGTAACACACGGTAACAATAACAACAACACAGTAACAATAACATACAGTAACACAAAGTTACACACAGTAACAATAACATACAGTAACACACTGTAACAACAACAACAACACAGTAACAATAACATACAGTAACACAAAGTTACACACAGTAACAATAACATACAGTAACACACTGTAACAACAACAACACACAGTAACAATAACATACAGTAACACACTGTAACAACAACAACACACAGTAACAATAACATACAGTAACACACTGTAACAACAACAACACACAGTAACAACAACATACAGTAACAATAACATACAGTAACACACTAACAACAACAACAACAACACAGTAACAATAACATACAGTAACAATAACATACAGCAACACACTAACAACAACAACACAGTAACAATAACACACAGTAACACACTGTAACAACAACAACAACACAGTAACAATAACATACAGTAACACACTGTAACAACAACAACACAGTAACAATAACACACAGTAACACACTGTAACAACAACAACACAGTAACAATAACATACAGTAACACACTGTAACAACAACAGCAACAGCACAGTAACAATAACATACAGTAACACACTGTAACAACAACAACAACAACACAGTAACAATAACACACAGTAACACACTGTAACAACAACAACAACACAGTGACAATAACATACAGTAACACACAGTAACAATAACATACAGTAACACACTGTAACAACAACAACAACACAGTAACAATAACATACAGTAACACACTGTAACAACAACAACAACACAGTGACAATAACATACAGTAACACACAGTAACAATAACATACAGTAACACACTGTAACAACAACAACAACACAGTAACAATAACATACAGTAACACACTGTAACAACAACAACACACAGTAACACACTGTAACAACAACACAGTAACACACAGTAACAATAACACACAGTAACACACAGTAACAATAACATACAGTAACACACAGTAACACACGGTAACACACAGTAACAAACAGTAGCACACAGTAAAAGTAACAAACGGTAACCAACAGTAACAGGAAGAAACAGCAACAGTAATAGTAACACACAATGATACACAGCAACAGTAACACACATTAAAATACAATAACTGGACCATAATGTAACAATAACATGCAGTAACAGTAACACAATGCAGCAGTAACACACAGAAACAGTAACACACAAGAACAGTAAGACAAAGTAACAGTAACACAGTAACAGTAAGATGAAGAGGTGTAACACACAGTAACAGTAACACAGTAACAGTAAGATGAAGACAGTAACACAGTAACAGTAAGATGAAGAGGTGTAACACACAGTAACAGTAAGATGAAGAGGTGTAACACACAGTAACAGTAACACAGTAACAGTAATATGAAGAGGTGTAACACACAGTAACAGTAACACACTGCAGCAGTAACACACAGAAACAGTAAGACAAAGTAACAGTAACACAGTAACAGTAACACAGTAACAGTAACACAGTAACAGTAATATGAAGAGGTGTAACACACAGTAACAGTAACACAGTAATAGTAAGATGAAGAGGTGTAACACACAGTAACAGTAACACAGTAACAGTAATACGAAGAGGTGTAACACACAGTAACACAGTAACAGTAATATGAAGAAGTGTAACACACAGTAACAGTAACACAGTAACAGTAATATGAAGAGGTGTAACACACAGTAACAGTAACAGTAATATGAAGAGGTGTAACACACAGTAACAGTAACAGTAATATGAAGAGGTGTAACACACAGTAACAGTAATATGAAGAGGTGTAACACACAGTAACAGTAATATGAAGAGGTGTAACACACAGTAACAGTAATATGAAGAGGTGTAACACACAGTAACAGTAACAGTAATATGAAGAGGTGTAACACACAGTAACAGTAACAGTAATATGAAGAAGTGTAACACATAATGACCTGCTCTCTCTCAGCAAGTCTCCTCTCCTCCTCTCGGCGGTGCTGCTCCATTTCCTCATAGCGTCTCCTCTGCTCTCTCTCATGTTGTTTCCTCAGATCACGCTCACGATGCTGCTGCTGATGATGATGATGGGAGCACAGTAACACACTTTCTCAGTAACACACTTTCTCAGTCACACACTTTCTCAGTCACACACTTTCTCAGTCACACACTTTCTCACAGACACACTTTCTCAGTCACACACTTTCTCAGTCACACACTTTCTCAGTCACACACTTTCTCAGTCACACACTTTCTCACAGACACACTTTCTCAGTCACACACTTTCTCAGTCACACACTTTCTCAGTAACACACTTTCTCAGTAACACACTTTCTCAGTCACACACTTTCTCACAGACACACTTTCTCAGTCACACACTTTCTCAGTCACACACTTTCTCAGTAACACACTTTCTCAGTAACACACTTTCTCAGTCACACACTTTCTCACAGACACACTTTCTCAGTCACACACTTTCTCAGTCACACACTTTCTCACAGAGACACTTTCTCAGTAACACACTTTCTCAGTCACACACTTTCTAAGTCACACACTTTCTCAGTCACACACTTTCTCAGTCACACACTTTCTCAGTCACACACTTTCTCAGTCACACACTTTCTCAGTCACACACTTTCTCAGTCACACACTTTCTCAGTCACACACTTTCTCAGTCACACACTTTCTAAGTCACACACTTTCTCAGTCACACACTTTCTCAGTCACACACTTTCTCAGTCACACACTTTCTCAGTCACACACTTTCTCAGTCACACACTTTCTAAGTCACACACTTTCTCAGTCACACACTTTCTAAGTCACACACTTTCTCAGTCACACACTTTCTCAGTCACACACTTTCTCAGTCACACACTTTCTAAGTCACACACTTTCTCAGTCACACACTTTCTCAGTAACACACTTTCTCACGGACACACTTTCTCAGTCACACACTTTCTAAGTCACACACTTTCTAAGTCACACACTTTCTCAGTAACACACTTTCTCAGTCACACACTTTCTCACAGACACTTTCTCAGTCACACACTTTCTCAGTCACACACTTTCTAAGTCACACACTTTCTCAGTCACACACTTTCTCAGTCACACACTTTCTCAGTAACACACTTTCTCAGTAACACACTTTCTCAGTCACACACTTTCTCAGTCACACACTTTCTCAGTCACACACTTTCTCAGTCACACACTTTCTCAGTAACACACTTTCTCAGTAACACACTTTCTAAGTCACACACTTTCTCAGTAACACACTTTCTAAGTCACACACTTTCTCAGTCACACACTTTCTCAGTCACACACTTTCTCAGTCACACACTTTCTCACAGACACACTTTCTCAGTAACACACTTTCTCAGTCACACACTTTCTCAGTCACACACTTTCTCAGTCACACACTTTCTCAGTCACACACTTTCTCAGTCACACACTTTCTCAGGGAGACAGACAGACGTCAGGTGGCACCACCACTCGCACACCAAAGAAAAGACCAAAAATACGAGCCACAGAATGTTTGGTGAGGTCCTCTGAGTGCTCAACCATGAAGACATTTGCAGTGGCAAAGTGAGGATGACAAGTTCACATCCTTTTCAAGCCATATTCAGTTGAATATGCTACAAAGACAACATATTTCATGTTCAAACTCAAGCGATTGGGAAGTGAGGAAACTAATTGTTGAAGCTTTGAAAGTGGAATTCTTCCCCATTCTTGTTTGATGTAGAGCTTCAGTGGTTCAACAGTCCGGAGTCTCCGCTGTCCTATTTTAGGCTTCATAATGTGCCACACATTTTCCATGGGAGACAGGTCTGGACTGCAGGCGGGCCAGTCTAGTACCCGCACTCTTTTACTATGAAGCCACGTTGATGTAACACCTGGCTTGGCATTGTCTTGCTGAAATAAGCAGGGGCGTCCATTAATAAGATGGTGTCATGTCTGTTTATCATGTTTTTGTTTTGGCCATGTGCTGTTTGGTTTTTTTGGACACTTTCTTAGTTCCTGGTTTCACTTCCTTGTTTGGTTTGGTTTCCATGGTCACCCATTAGTTTTCACCTGTCATGTCACGCACCTGTTTTACGTTTTGAGTCACGCACCTGTTTGTTCCAATCATGTCACTGTTATTTAAGTCTACCTTTGTTCATCACTCGTTCTGCCTGCATTGTGTTTGTCACGCGTTTATGTCAAGTAAGTGTTAGATTATGCCATGTCATCTGTGCCAAGTAATTAAGCTTCATGTGTTTTAGGCACGCTTGCCTTTTTGCTTTATTGTTTGCGTGTGGGATAGTTTTAGTGATTTATGTTGAATAAATCCAAGCTCACCTTCACGCTGTCGTCCGGAGCCGTTTTTTGCATGGGAAGAACAACCCCGCCGCCAGCTGCGACCCCCCCACGTGACATTAAGGATCAAGAGTCATGGGAGGGCGGGAGGGGGACATGGAAACCAAACCAAACAAGGAAGTGAAACCAGGAACTAAGAAAGTGTCCAAAAAAAACAAACAGCACATGGCCAAAACAAAAACATGATAAACAGACATGACAGACGGTATATGTTGTTTCAAAAGCTGCATGTACCTTTCAGCATTAATGGTGCCTTCACAGATGTGTAAGTTACCCATGTCTTGGCCACTAATACACCCCCATACCATCACACATGCTGCCTCTTACACTTTCACCCTAGAACATGTCTTGACCACTAATACACCCCCATACCATCACACATGCTGCCTTTTACACTTTCACCCTAGAACATGTCTTGACCACTAATACACCCCCATACCATCACACATGCTGCCTCTTACACTTTCACCCTAGAACATGTCTTGACCACTAATACACCCCCATACCATCACACATGCTGCCTCTTACACTTTCACCCTAGAACATGTCTTGACCACTAATACACCCCCATACCATCACACATGCTGCCTTCTACACTTTCACCCTAGAACATGTCTTGACCACTAATACACCCCCATACCATCACACATGCTGCCTTTTACACTTTCACCCTAGAACATGTCTTGACCACTAATACACCCCCATACCATCACACATGCTGCCTTTTACACTTTCACCCTAGAACATGTCTTGACCACTAATACACCCCCATACCATCACACATGCTGCCTTTTACACTTTCACCCTAGAACATGTCTTGACCACTAATACACCCCCATACCATCACACATGCTGCCTTTTACACTTTCACCCTAGAACATGTCTTGACCACTAATACACCCCCATACCATCACACATGCTGCCTCTTACACTTTCACCCTAGAACATGTCTTGACCACTAATACACCCCCATACCATCACACATGCTGCCTTTTACACTTTCACCCTAGAACATGTCTTGACCACTAATACACCCCCATACCATCACACATGCTGCCTTTTACACTTTCACCCTAGAACATGTCTTGACCACTAATACACCCCCATACCATCACACATGCTGCCTTTTACACTTTCACCCTAGAACATGTCTTGACCACTAATACACCCCCATACCATCACACATGCTGCCTTTTACACTTTCACCCTAGAACATGTCTTGACCACTAATACACCCCCATACCATCACACATGCTGCCTTTTACACTTTCACCCTAGAACATGTCTTGACCACTAATACACCCCCATACCATCACACATGCTGCCTTTTACACTTTCACCCTAGAACATGTCTTGACCACTAATACACCCCCATACCATCACACATGCTGCCTTTTACACTTTCACCCTAGAACATGTCTTGACCACTAATACACCCCCATACCATCACACATGCTGCCTTTTACACTTTCACCCTAGAACATGTCTTGGCCACTAATACACCCCCATACCATCACACATGCTGCCTTTTACACTTTCACCCTAGAACATGTCTTGACCACTAATACACCCCCATACCATCACACATGCTGCCTTTTACACTTTCACCCTAGAACATGTCTTGACCACTAATACACCCCCATACCATCACACATGCTGCCTCTTACACTTTCACCCTAGAACATGTCTTGACCACTAATACACCCCCATACCATCACACATGCTGCCTTTTACACTTTGCGTGGATAACAGTCTGGATGGTTCGCTTCCCCTTTGGTCCGGATGACACGATGTCGAATATTTCCAAAAACAATTTGAAATGTGGACTCGTCAGACCACAGAACACTTTTCCACTTTGCATGAGTCCATCTTAGATGATCTCGGGCCCAGAGAAGCCGACGGCGTTTCTGGGTGTTGTTGATAAATGGCTTTGGCTTTGCATAGTAGAGCTTTAACTTGCACTTACAGATGTAGCGACCAACTGTATTTAGCGACATTGGTTTTCTGAAGTGTTCCTGAGCCCATGTGGTGATATCCTTTAGAGATTGATGTCGGTTTTTGATACAGTGGCGTCTGAGGGATGGAAGGTCACGCTCATTCAATGTTGGTTTCCGGCCATGCTGCTTACGTGCAGTGATTTCTCCACATTCTCTGAACCTTTTGATGATATTACGGAGCGTAGATGGTGAAATCCCTAAATTCCTTGCAATAACTGCTTGAGAAAGGTTGTTCTTAAACTGTTCAACAATTTGCTCAGGCATTTGTTGACAAAGTGGTGACCCTCGCCCCATCCTTGTTTGTGAATGACTGAACATTTCATGGAATCTACTTTTATAGCCAATCATGGCACCCACCTGTTCCCAATTAGCCTGCACACCTGTGGGATGTTCCAAATAAGTGTTTGATGAGCATTCCTCAACTTTATCACTCTTTTTTGCCACCTTTCACAACTTCTTTGTCACGTGTTGCTGCCATCAAATTATAAACTTAATGATTATTTGCAAAAAAAAATCAAGTTTATGAGTTAGAACATGAAATATGTTGTCTTTGTAGCATATTCAACTGAATATGGCTTGAAAAGGATTAGCAAATCATTGTATTCTGTTTATATTTACATCTAACACAAATTCCCAACTCATATGGAAACGGGGTTTGTACAATTTATACTGAATTGTACAACGTGGAATTACAAGAAGTAATTCCACGTTGGTCCTAAAGAGGCAGCAGTGAGTCAGTAAATACACTGCCCCCTGCTGTTTGGACGAGGAAACTGCAAGGCCAAGTGAACCTTCCAGCTCCTCACTCTTACTTCCTCCTTCCTCACTCTTACTTCCTCCTTCCTCACTCTTACTTCCTCCTTCCTCACTCTTACTTCCTCCTCACTCTTACTTCCTCCTTCCTCACTCTTACTTCCTCCTCACTCTTACTTCCTCCTCACTCTTACTTCCTCCTTCCTCACTCTTACTTCCTCCTTCCTCACTCTTACTTCCTCCTCACTCTTACTTCCTCCTCACTCTTACTTCCTCCTCACTCTTACTTCCTCCTCACTCTTACTTCCTCACTCTTACTTCCTCCTTCCTCACTCTTACTTCCTCCTTCCTCACTCTTACTTCCTCCTCACTCTTACTTCCTCCTTCCTCACTCTTACTTCCTCCTTCCTCACTCTTACTTCCTCCTCACTCTTACTTCCTCCTCACTCTTACTTCCTCCTCACTCTTACTTCCTCTCACTCTTACTTCCTCCTCACTCTTACTTCCTCCTCACTCTTACTTCCTCCTCACTCTTACTTCCTCCTCACTCTTACTTCCTCCTCACTCTTACTTCCTCCTCACTCTTACTTCCTCCTCACTCTTACTTCCTCCTTCCTCACTCTTCCTCCTCACTCTTACTTCCTCCTTCCTCACTCTTACTTCCTCCTCACTCTTACTTCCTCCTCACTCTTACTTCCTCCTTCCTCCCTCTTACTTCCTCCTCACTCTTACTTACTCCTTCCTCCCTCTTACTTCCTCCTCACTCTTACTTCCTCCTTCCTCCCTCTCACTTCCTCCTTCCTCGCTCTTACTTCCTCCTCACTCTTACTTCCTCCTTCCTCCCTCTTACTTCCTCCTCACTCTTACTTCCTCCTTCCTCACTCTTACTTCCTCCTCCCTCTTACTTCCTCCTTCCTACTTCCTCCTTCCTCGCTCTTACTTCCTCCAGCCGCCGCCGCTGCTCCTTACTGCTCCTCGATGCGCTTCTGCCTCTCGGCCAGCAGGAGGCGCTTGTGCTCCTCGTTGTGTTGCTGCTCCAGCTGCTGCCGCCTCTGCGCCTCCGACCGCTCCTTATTGGCCAGCTGCAGGCGCAGAAGTCTCTGCGCAGGGTGGACTCCCCGGGGATGTTGATGATGGAGCTGGGCGGGAGACGCGGCCATGAAACGCCCAGCAAATCTTTGTGGGGGGGGCGTTAGTCAGCGTGCTGAGGGGACACTCACCTGGCCTCACCCGACTCTCTGTCGTCGTCCTCTTCTTCACTGCCGCTGTACTCGTACTCAGTCTCGTCTAACACAAACACACAAGGAGTCAACACTCATGGACACATGATTCACTCTTCACACCAAAGCCATTTATCAACAACACCCAGAAACGTCACCCGAGCTCATCTAAGATGGACTGATACAAAGTGGAAAAGTGTTCTGTGGTCTGACGAGTCCACATTTCAAATTGTTTTTGGAAACTGTGGACGTCGTGTCCTCCGGACCAAAGAGGAAAAGAACCATCCGGATTGTTCTAGGGTGAAAGTGTAAAAGGCAGCATGTGTGATGGTATGGGGGTGTATTAGTGGTCAAGACATGGGTAACTTACACATGTGTGATGGTATGGGGGTGTATTAGTGGTCAAGACATGGGTAACTTACACATGTGTGATGGTATGGGGGTGTATTAGTGGCCAAGACATGGGTAACTTACACGTGTGATGGTATGGGGGTGTATTAGTGGCCAAGACATGGGTAACTTACACATGTGTGATGGTATGGGGGTGTATTAGTGGTCAAGACATGGGTAACTTACACATGTGTGATGGTATGGGGGTGTATTAGTGGTCAAGACATGGGTAACTTACACATGTGTGATGGTATGGGGGTGTATTAGTGGCCAAGACATGGGTAACTTACACGTGTGATGGTATGGGGGTGTATTAGTGGCCAAGACATGGGTAACTTACACATGTGTGATGGTATGGGGGTGTATTAGTGGTCAAGACATGGGTAACTTACACATGTGTGATGGTATGGGGGTGTATTAGTGGCCAAGACATGGGTAACTTACACGTGTGATGGTATGGGGGTGTATTAGTGGTCAAGACATGGGTAACTTACACATGTGTGATGGTATGGGGGTGTATTAGTGGTCAAGACATGGGTAACTTACACACGTGTGATGGTATGGGGGTGTATTAGTGGTCAAGACATGGGTAACTTACACATGTGTGATGGTATGGGGGTGTATTAGTGGCCAAGACATGTCTTTGCAGTCTATTCAATTGAATACAAGTTGAAAAGGATTTGTTGTTATTGAGCATTTCCACAAGGTGGCGAGCTGACGGGTGTTGGGTGTAGTAAACGTGGACAGATGTTCTCCTCACCGCGCTCTCCTCTCTTCTTCTTGGTGCGGTCGATGTGGTCTTTGAGCTGGATGCGCACCTGCCTCTCGTTGGCCAGCTCTCGGATGAAAGGATGCTTGAGCAGCTGCTCCGTACTCGGCCTCTGACCGTGACTCTTCACCAGGCAGCTTTCTATGAACAGCTGGAACTTCTTGGACCTCGGAGCACACGTGACACACAACAACATTCATTCAAATAGTCCTTCTCATACATATATAGTGGTATGAGGGCTCCCTCTAGTGGTACGTCACAGAATCACTTCATGAAATATTCTAATATATTCAAGTGTGACTGTTCAAATAGTGTGTCTGCACTTTTGTTTGTACTTTCTATATATTCTCTAGAAGGCAATAAAACCAAATAGACTAATAATAATAATAATAATGATCATAAAGTTATATTTTTAATAATAACATACACTTTTATTAAAGTAATCAAAGCCTTTTTCCTCACCATTTCTTGGACTTGAGTCTCGGCGCTGGGTTTCGAGGGATGAGGAAGAGGGCCCTCATGGGGTGCATGTCACACAGCGCTACAGGGGCCACACATATAAGAACATGTCACACGGCGCTACAGGGGCCACACATATAAGAACATGTCACACAGCGCTACAGGGGCCACACATATAAGAACATGTCACACGGCGCTACAGGGGCCACACATATAAGAACATGTCACACGGCGCTACAGGGGCCACACATATAAGAACATGTCACACGGCGCTACAGGGGCCACACATATAAGAACATGTCACACGGCGCTACAGGGGCCACACATATAAGAACATGTCACACGGCGCTACAGGGGCCACACATTTAAGAACATGTCACACGGCGCTACAGGGGCCACACATATAACAACATGTCACACGGCGCTACAGGGGCCACACATATAAGAACATGTCACACGGCGCTACAGGGGCCACACATAAGAACATGTCACACGGCGCTACAGGGGCCACACATATAAGAACATGTCACACGGCGCTACAGGGGCCACACATATAAGAACATGTCACACGGCGCTACAGGGGCCACACATATAAGAACATGTCACACGGCGCTACAGGGGCCACACATATAAGAACATGTCACACGGCGCTACAGGGGCCACACATATAAGAACATGTCACACGGCGCTACAGGGGCCACACATATAACAACATGTCACACGGCGCTACAGGGGCCACACATATAAGAACATGTCACACGGCGCTACAGGGGCCACACATATAAGAACATGTCACACGGCGCTACAGGGGCCACACATATAACAACATGTCACACAGCGCTACAGGGGCCACACATATAAGAACATGTCACACGGCGCTACAGGGGCCACACATATAAGAACATGTCACACAGCGCTACAGGGGCCACACATATAAGAACATGTCACACGGCGCTACAGGGGCCACACATATAACAACATGTCACACGGCGCTACAGGGGCCACACATATAAGAACATGTCACACGGCGCTACAGGGGCCACACATATAAGAACATGTCACACGGCGCTACAGGGGCCACACATATAAGAACATGTCACACGGCGCTACAGGGGCCACACATTTAAGAACATGTCACACGGCGCTACAGGGGCCACACATATAACAACATGTCACACGGCGCTACAGGGGCCACACATATAAGAACATGTCACACGGCGCTACAGGGGCCACACATAAGAACATGTCACACGGCGCTACAGGGGCCACACATATAAGAACATGTCACACGGCGCTACAGGGGCCACACATATAAGAACATGTCACACGGCGCTACAGGGGCCACACATATAAGAACATGTCACACGGCGCTACAGGGGCCACACATATAAGAACATGTCACACGGCGCTACAGGGGCCACACATATAAGAACATGTCACACGGCGCTACAGGGGCCACACATATAACAACATGTCACACGGCGCTACAGGGGCCACACATATAAGAACATGTCACACGGCGCTACAGGGGCCACACATATAAGAACATGTCACACAGCGCTACAGGGGCCACACATATAAGAACATGTCACACAGCGCTACAGGGGCCACACATATAAGAACATGTCACACGGCGCTACAGGGGCCACACATATAAGAACATGTCACACGGCGCTACAGGGGCCACACATATATGAACATGTCACACGGCGCTACAGGGGCCACACATATAAGAACATGTCACACGGCGCTACAGGGGCCACACATATAAGAACATGTCACACGGCGCTACAGGGGCCACACATATAAGAACATGTCACACGGCGCTACAGGGGCCACACATATAAGAACATGTCACACGGCGCTACAGGGGCCACACATTTAAGAACATGTCACACGGCGCTACAGGGGCCACACATATAACAACATGTCACACGGCGCTACAGGGGCCACACATATAAGAACATGTCACACGGCGCTACAGGGGCCACACATATAAGAACATGTCACACGGCGCTACAGGGGCCACACATATAAGAACATGTCACACGGCGCTACAGGGGCCACACATATAAGAACATGTCACACGGCGCTACAGGGGCCACACATATAAGAACATGTCACACAGCGCTACAGGGGCCACACATATAAGAACATGTCACACGGCGCTACAGGGGCCACACATATAAGAACATGTCACACGGCGCTACAGGGGCCACACATATAAGAACATGTCACACGGCGCTACAGGGGCCACACATATAACAACATGTCACACGGCGCTACAGGGGCCACACATATAAGAACATGTCACACGGCGCTACAGGGGCCACACATATAAGAACATGTCACACAGCAATTTTGGTAGAAATGTGTGAAAGTTGAAAAGCCAAAGCCCAAATGAAATGCTAACAGTTAGCACGCTGGCCAGATGGCGTAAACTAACAAAACATACGAACAAAATGAGTTACAAAAGCTAGCATGCTAACAGTGTTATGCTAACATGCTAACAATAGCATGCTTACAGTTAGCATTAGTGAAAAACTAAAATAAAAGACACTAAGGTGTATACATGCTAAATTAGCTATACAAAAAGCTAGCAAATGCTAACTATAATGTGCATCAAGTAGCATTATATATCACTCTGGGGTGTGGAACTGCTTGAAAATTCTAGCCTGCTAACGTTAGCATGCATCAAGTACCAAAATATGACTGAAGTGTAAACGTACAAAATTTGCTAAAAAAAATATAAAAGCCAGCATCCGAACATTAGCATGCTAACATGTATCGTTCGTCAAGTAACAAAAAATGTATAACAATAAAATGAACAAAAAAGCTAGCATGCTAACAGTGATATGCTAACATGCTAAAATATAGCATGCTCACAGTTAGCATAAGGGAAACACCAAAATAAATGACACTAAGGTGCATACCTGCTAAAATAGATTTAAAAAAGCAAGCAAATGCTAAGTGTAACGTGCATCAAGTAGCATTATATATCACTCTGGGGTGTGGAACTGCTTGAAAATTCTAGCCTGCTAACGTTAGCATGCATCAAGTACCAAAATATGACTGAAGTGTATACGTAAAAAAATAGCTAAAAGAAAAGAAAAAAAAGCCAGCATCCTAACATTAGCATGCTAACATGTATCATTCGTCCAGTAACAAAAAATGTATAACAGCAAAGTGAGCAAAAAAGCTAGCATGCTAACAGTGTTATGCTAACATGCTAAAATATAGCATGCTTACAGTTAGCATTAGTGAAAAACCAAAATAAACGACACATGCTAAATTAGCTAAAAAAAAGCTAGCAAATGCTAACGTTAGCATGCATCAAGTACCAACATATGACTGGAGTGTATACGTACAAAATTTGCCGACAAAAACATTAGCATGCTAACATTAGCATGCTAACATGTATCATTGGTCAAGTAAGAAAATATGTATAACAGCAAAATGAGCACAAAAAGCTAGCATGCTAATGATTAAATATGAGCACCCCTGATGTACAACATATTTAATAATCACAATAATAATAATAATATTATTTATAAATGTTCCTTACATGGCGCCCCTTCTGCCATCTCTATGGCCGTGATTCCCAGGGACCACAAGTCGCTCTGCAACAACACAACACATGAGAGGAGAAGGTGGCCCCCAGCAGGACAACACATGAGAGGAGAAGGTGGCCCCCAGCAGGTGTGAGGTGTGCTTCCTCACGCACCTTAAAGTCGTATGTCGCCTCGGGGTTCTCGTCGCAGGCAATCACCTCGGGCGCCATCCAATATGGCGTCCCGATGAAGGTGTTCCGCCTTCCCACTGTCCGGTCCAGCTGAGCCGACACACCAAAGTCCACTGCAGGCAGAAGGCGCTTGATTAACAAGCATATTAACAAGTATATTAAAAAGTATATTAACAAGTATATTAACAAGTATATTAACAAGTATCTTAACAAGTATATTAACAAGTACATTAAAAAGTATATTAACAAGTATATTAACAAGTATATTAACAAGTATATTAAAAAGTATATTAACAAGTATATTAACAAGTACATTAAAAAGTATATTAACAAGTATATTAAAAAGTATATTACAGTGAAGTCATTCTAGATATTCATTTGTGTCTTTATTACCAAAGCTTGTTTCGGACACTGAATTTATGACTCATTTTTTTGTGTTTTAATTTCAATCAAATTATGCTGACAATTTCATTGAATGAAAAATTGTGAGCAAAATGTGTGTATTAAAATTTAGGGTGTAAAAATTCAGTGTATAAAAAAATCGGTGTAAAAAAATTCATTTTATAAAAAATGATCTGTAAACAAAGTCAGGGAATAAACATGTAGAAGAAAAAAATCAGTGATTAAAAAAATTCAGTGTCTAAAAAATTCAGTGTAAAAAAATCAATGTATAAAAAATGTGTGTAAAAAAACTAATTTTCGAAAAAATTAAGTGTAAACAAAGTCAGCGTATAAAAGTCTCGTGTAAAAAAATTCAGTGAAGAAAAAAAATCATTGTTCAAAAATATTAGTGTAAAAAAATTCAGTTTAAAATAATTTAGTGTATAAAAAATGTAGTGTATAAATGATTAGTGTAAAAAAATGTGTGTATACAAAAATCAGTGTAGAAAAATTCAGTGCATAAAAAAAATCTGTGTAAAAAATTAAGTTTATAAAAAATTCAGTGTAAACAAAGTCAGGGTACAACAATTTAGTGTAAAACAATTCAGTGTAGGAAAAAATCAGTGTTAAAAAATTGAGTGTATAGAAAAATTTGTGTAAAATAAATAATTTTAGAAAAAATTAAGTGTAAACAAAGTCAGCATATAAAGGTTTTGTGTCCAAAAATTCAAACATTTAGTGTAAAACAATTCAGTGAAGAAAAACATCAGTGTGTAAAAAATTCAGTGTATAAAAAAATTGGTGTAAAAAATAAAATAAAATAAAAAAATTAATGCAAACAAAGTCAGCTTATAAAATTTTTGTGTGAAAAAATTCAGTGAAGAAAAACAATCAGTGTTTAAAAAGATTAGTGTAAACAATATCAGTTTTTAAAAAATCAGTGTAAAAAAATTCGGTGTATAAAAAATCTAGTGTATAAAGGATTAGTGTAAAAAAAACTGTGTATAAAAAAATAGTAGACAAAAATTCAGTGCATAAAAAAAAATCTGTGTAAAAAATATATTTTTATAAAACATTTTGTGTAAACAAATTCAGGGTACAAACATTTAAAAACTATTCAGTGTAGAAAAAAATCAGTGTAAACAAATTCAGTCTATAAAAAATGTGTGTAAAAAAAGAATTTTAGAAAAAATTAAGTGTAAACAAAGTCAGCGGATAAAAGCTTTGTGTAAAAAAATTCAGTGTCTAAAAAAATCAGTGTTTAAAAAGATTAGTGTAAAAAAATTCAGTTTGAAAAAATTCAGTGTCTAAAAAAATCTGTGTAAAATATTCAGTGTATAAAAAATGTAGTGTAAAAAAAATGGGAATACAAAAATCAGTGTAGAAAAATTCAGTGCATAGAAAATTATGTGTAAAAAAATTCATTAAAAAAAAAAATCAGTGTCTAAAAAATTCAGTGTAAAAAAATCAATGTATAAAAATGTGTGTAAAAAAATAAATTTTCGAAAAAATTAAGTGTAAACAAAGTCAGCGTATAAAAGTCTCGTGTAAAAAAATTCAGTGAAGAAAAATAATCATTGTTCAAAAATATTAGTGTAAAAAAATTCAGTTTAAAATAATTTAGTGTATAAAAAATCTAGTGTAAAAATGATTACTGTAAAAAAATGTGTGTATACAAAAATCAGTGTAGAAAAATTCAGTGCATAAAAAAAATCTGTGTAAAAAATTAAGTTTATAAAAAATTCAGTGTAACAAAGTCAGGGTACAACAATTTAGTGTAAAACAATTCAGTGTAGAAAAAAATCAGTGTTAAAAAATTGAGTGTATAGAAAAATTCTTGTAAAATAAATAATTTTAGAAAAAATTAAGTGCAAACAAAGTCAGCATATAAAGGTTTTGTGTCCAAAAATTCAGTGTCGAAAAAAAAATCTGTGTTAAAAAATTCAGTGTATAAAAAAATCAGTGTAAACAAAGTCAGGGTATAAACATTTAGTGTAAAACAATTCAGTGAAGAAAAACATCAGTGTGTAAAACAATTCAGTGTATAAAAAAATTGTTGTAAAAAATAAAATAAAATACAAAAATTAAGTGCAAACAAAGTCAGCTTATAAAAGTTTTGTGTGAAAAAATTCAGTGAAGAAAAAAATCAGTGTTTAAAAATGTCAGACCCACTCGACATCCGTTGCTTTCGGTCTCCCCTAGAGGGGGGGGGTTACCCACATATGCGGTCCTCTCCAAGGTTTCTCATAGTCATTCACCGACGTCCCACTGGGGTGAGTTTTTCCTTGCCCGTATGTGGGCTCTGTACCGAGGATGTCGTTGTGGCTTGTACAACCCTTTGAGACACTTGTGATTTAGGGCTATATAAATAAACATTGATTGATTGATTGAAAATATTAGTGTAAACAATATCAGGTTTTTGAATGAAATGATCAACATCATTTGATGTACAAACATCAGTTGTATAAAAAAATGTGCGTAATAAAGACAGCAAATAACCTCCGACTCAGCAAGAAATATGTGAGCAGCCAGGTTGATGGTGGAAATCCCATCCCTCACCTAGTTTCACCTCGGCGTTCTCCGTCAGCAGCACGTTTTGTCCCTTGATGTCTCGATGGATGACTTTGTGCTGGTGGAGGTGAGTCAGGCCCTGCACACCACCACCACCCATCATTAGTAACCACATCCACAACACACACCACCACCCATCATTAGTAACCACAACACACACCACCACCCATCATTAGTAACCACAACACACACCACCACCCATGAGCCAAGCACAGATTAGTAACCACACCCAGAACGTCTTTGTGGACTTCCAGCTGACCTCTTTTGAACTTGACATTTACTTAGCAATTAACAATCGCATGAAAGCACTCGGGAGCTTTTTTACTCAACTGCAGAGAGTAGCTGGCGTCCATCACAACGTTGCTTGCACAAATATACACAAGCGGTCAAAAGTTTGACTGGTAGTGCAACAATAAGGTAAGGGAGCGTACAGTACATACACTATATTGACAAAAGTATTTGGCCAGCCATCCAAGTGATGAGAATGACTAATGACTAATCACTAATCACTAATCACTAATCACTAATCACAGGTGTGTCCAATCAAGCACTTAAGCATGGAGACTCTTTCTGTGCAAGAATGGCCGCTCTCAGTGAAAAACACTACAAATTGTACTGATTTTCAAGATAAAACTAGTAAAATGGCCGCCACATGCTGTGATCTATGGAGCTGTGGCCCTCAGTGGACTAAGTGTGGGCTCCTGTGAGTCCTAGGAGCCTGGTTGACATTAGCACCTGCTGATGACTGCACCTGCCAGCTGGTCACATGACCAGTCCAACCTTTGCAACTAGAAAAGTGTGTTGTATCATGTGACCATTCGAGTGCAACTAGAAAAGTGTGTTGTATCACGTGACCATTCGAGTGCAAATGCCATTATTTGTTCAGCCCAAACTAAATCCTCTCTAAAAGCTTTTCTACCAAATCCATGCCAAGCTTTTTTGTAGCCTCCCTTTTTGTGTGTCAGTGCTGGTGTGACAAACATACACAATACTGCCATGTGTGTGTGTGTGTGTGTGTCACTTTAAGAAAAAACTATGTTTGATACTGTGCCCCTGATATCTTTGATATCTAACACAAAGATATCAGGGAACACAGTATCAAACATAGTTTTTATTTATATATATATATATATATATATATATATATATATATATATATATATATATATATATATATATATATATATATATATATATATATATATATATATATATATATATATATATATATATACATACATACATACATTTATGTATATACATAAATATATAGATACATACATACATATATATGTGTATACATAAATATACATACATACGTATATATGTATATATAAACATATATAGATAAATACATATATATATATATATATATATATATATATATATATATATATATATATATATATATATATATATATATATATATATATATATATACACTAGCGTTCAAAAGTTTGGGGTCACATGTAAATGTCCTTATTTTTGAAGGAAAAGCACTGTACTTTTCAATGAAGATAACTTTAAACTAGTCTTAACTTTACAGAAATACACTCTATACATTGCTAATGTGCTAAATGACTATTCTAGCTGCAAATGTCTGCTTTTTGGTGCAATATCTACATAGGTGTATAGAGGCCCATTTCCAGCAACTATCACTCCAGTGTTCTAATGGTACAATGTGTTTGCTCATTGGCTCAGAAGGCTAATTGATGATTAGAAAACCCTTGTGCAATCATGTTCACACATCTGAAAACACTTTAGCTCGTTACAGAAGCTACAAAACTGACCTTCCTTTGAGCAGATTGAGTTTCTGGAGCATCACATTTGTGGGCTCAATTAAACGCTCAAAATGGCCAGAAAAAGAGAACTTTCATCTGAAACTCCACAGTCTATTCTTGTTCTTAGAAATGAAGGCTATTCCACTAAATTGTTTGGGTGACCCCAAACTTTTGAACGGTAGTGTAAAAAAAAAAATATATATATATATATATATATATATATATATATATATATATATATATATATATATATATATATATATATATATATATATATATATATATATATATATATATATATATATATAAATAATGTTTTATGTCCTTTTGTCAAAGAAAACACACAACATATGCAATTCCCCTAAAAAAAATTTAAGTGGAAAATTTGATGTGAAGCATTTGGAGCCAATAATTCATAACAACATTAATTTTATTTCATTATTATGTGTTGAGCAATGCAGTTAAAAAAACAACAACACACTATAGACATTGGGGAGCCGAAAGGGCCCCACTGTTAAAAATGTTTAAAATAAATTATACATTTATATTTTTTTGCCTTCAACGCTTAAATCTCTAGATCATCTTCAAAGCTATCCATCGATTATAAGTTGTTCTTTTTTTAATATGTTTTGTCATAGAAAACTGTTTGTCATGTGGCAAAAAGACAAAATATGCAATATTTTCCTGAACAAATATTTTAATTAGTAGTCTGTTTATTTTAAATGTTAGTTTTTTCTTTATTACCTGTTGTGTCATTTAGTTCTACCCCATATTTGTTCCCACTACCGCACCTTAAATTGGAGTCCTTAATCTCGTTATATGCAAATATAATGACAATTAAGTCCATTCTATTCTATTCTATTCTAAAGTGTCATAATTGATGTGAAGTAAATTGATTTTCAATCATTATGTTTTTTGGAGCAATGACCGCCTGCACGGCAGTTTTGTTGTTTAAGCTTCAACATTGCAACTTCTTCTCGTTACATTTCACTTCTTTGCTCTTTTCTTGCACTTGTTCATGTGTTTCTGTAACACAATTTGACATGAAAACTTTAGCTGCAAATGTCGAGCCCTCTTGACTGCATGGACAAACGACACAAGCACCTCCAAGTATTGAAGGAATAAAAGTTCATTCTAAGCGGAGGACAAAGAAAGCAGAGGAAGAGAAAGTGAAAGAAGACGAGCGCTGACGTCTGAGGAAGAAAGGAAAGGAAAGGAGTGGTGAGTGAGTGGCACATAAACACACACACCACACATCCTGCACACCTCAGCACAATAAAACAACAACAAGGGTGTCAAAGATAGGAAATGGAAGAATTAGTATGAAAATAATCTGAATAGTAAATGAAAGAATTAGTATACAAATAATATGAATATTAAATGAAAGAATGAGTATGTAAATAATCTGACTAGTAAATGACAGAATGAGTATGTAAATAATATGAATAGTAAATGAAAGAATGAGTATGTAAATAATCTGAGTAGTAAATAAAATAATTACCCTGAGAATCTCTCTGCAGATGTAAGCTGTCCATTCTTCTTTCAGAGAGTTGCCTTTGGTGTTCTTGATCAGGTCTGTGACAGAACCTGCACCGCAGAACTCCATCACCAACTACACACACACACACACACACACACACACACACACACACACACACACACACACACACACACACACACACACACACACACACACACACACACACACACACACACACACACTTTTTACTCACTCTACTACTACTACTACTACAGCACTACTACTATTACAGTCCTACTACTACTACTACTACAGCACTACTACTATTACAGTCCTACTACTACTACTACTACAGCACTACTACTATTACAGTCCTACTACTACTACTACTACAGCACTACTACTATTACAGTCCTACTACTACTACTACTACAGTACTACTACTATTACAGTCCTACTACTATTACAGTCCTACTACTACTACTACTACTACAGCACTACTACTATTACAGTCCTACTACTACTACTACTACTACAGTACTACTACTATTACAGTACTACTACTATTACTACTACTACTATTACTACTACTGTACTCTTACTACTACTAATCCTACTACTCCTACTATTACTTTTACTAATCCTACTATTACTTCTACTACTAATACTTCTACTTCTACTACTATTACTCCTACTAATCCTACTACTACTACTACTACTCCTACTATTACTTTTACTAATCCTACTATTACTTCTACTACTACTACTTCTACTACTAATACATTTACTACTATTACTTCTACTACTATTACTTCTACTTCTACTACTATTACTCCTACTAATCTTACTACTACTACTACTACTACTACTACTTCTACTCCTACTATTACTTTTACTAATCCTACTATTACTTCTACTACTATTACTTCTACTACTAATACTACTACTACTACTACTATTACTTCTACTACTAATACTTCTACTACTATTACTTCTACTACTATTACTTCTACTACTATTACTTCTACTACTATTACTTCTACTTCTACTACTATTACTCCTACTAATCTTACTACTACTACTACTACTACTACTACTTCTACTCCTACTATTACTTTTACTAATCCTACTATTACTTCTACTACTATTACTTCTACTACTAATACTACTACTACTACTACTATTACTTCTACTACTAATACTTCTACTACTATTACTTCTACTACTAATACTTCTACTACTATTACTTCTACTACTATTACTTCTACTACTATTACTTCTACTACTATTACTTCTACTACTATTACTTTTACTACTAATACTGGGGCGGTATAGCTCGGTTGGTAGAGTGGCTGTGCCAGCAACTTGAGGGTTGCAGGTTGGATCCCTGCTTCTGCCATCCTAGTCACTGCCGTTGTGTCCTTGGGCAAGACACTTGACCCACCTGCTCCCAGTGCCACCCACACTGCTTTAAAAATGTAACTTAGATATTGGGTTTCACTATGTAAAGCGCTTTGAGTCACTAGAGAAAAGCGCTATACAAATATAATTCACTAGTCACTACTTCTACTAATATTACTTCTACTACCATTACTTCTACTATTAATACTTCTACTACTATTACTTCTACTATTAATACTTCTACTACTATTACTTCTACTACTAATACTTCTAGTGGCCTAGTGGTTAGAGTGTCCGCCCTGAGATGGGTAGGTTGTGAGTTCAAACCCCGGCCGAGTCATACCAAAGACTACACAAACGGGAGCCATTACCTCCCTGCTTGGCACTCAGCATCAAGGCTTGGAATTGGGGGTTAAATCACCAAAAATGATTCCCGGGCGTGGCCACCGCTGCTGCTCACTGCTCCCCACACCTCCCAGGGGGTGATGAAGGGTGATGGGTCGAATGTAGAGAATAATTTGGCCACACCTCATGTGTGTGTGACAATCATTGCTACTTTAACTTATCTTTAAGTTAAGTAAATTAGTGCTGTCAAATGATTATTTTTTTAAAATCACATTTATTCCACTTTTGAATTTGGATTAATCCTAATTAATCACAGTAAATTACCTGCTAACATAATTCACATCAACCAACAAAAAGACCCAGATATTTTGACAAAAATACAATTTTATTACCTAAAAACTATTTTTTTTTAATGTTTTACTTGAAGGAACCTAATTTATTTTTGGTAAAATTATTTTACCATGTTTAGTTCTGTCGGGGTTTATTTTGCAGGAAAATGTTTGAATGCCTCACTGTACGCTCTGACTGACAGACAACAAGACCCACGATAGTTGTGAAGAGCCGCAGCCAGGGAAATATAAAGGTAACGTCCTCAAGTTGCAAGTACCGGCACTACTTTTCGCTCACTGAAATTAAAGTCAAGAATGTTTATGTAACTTGCACGCTACATTATGTCCAGGAAAAAAGCATTTATCCACATAATTCATATCAACCAAAAAAAAGAACCACATATTTTGACAAAAATGCAATTTTATCATCAGAAAATCATTAACAATTTCAAAAAAAATGTTTTACTTGAATGTACCTAATTTTTTTGCCCAAAACCTGGTCAAATTATTTTCTAACATTCTGTCTGGGTTTATTTTGAAGGAAAATGTAGAATGTCTCACTGTACGCTCTGACTGACAGACAACAAGACCCACGATAGTTGCGACGAGCCGCAGCCAGGGAAATATAAAGGTAGCGTTCTCAAGTTGCAAGTACCGGCACTACTTTCCGCTCACTGTAATAAAGTCAAGAATGTTTATGTAACTTGCACGCTACATTATGTGCAGGAAAAAAGTGTTTATCCACGTGTGCCTCAAGCAACTCTATCGCACCTCACATGAACACATGTCATCATGACATCTGTTGCTGCTGCTAACACAACCCCCACGCCCAATTAGACTCATCACGTTTTGGAATTGGGATTAATCATGATTAATCACAGTTGATTACTTGCTTGCATTATTAAAATGAGCTTAATAAAAGACCCCAATATTTGTACACAAATGCAATTTAATTGTCAGAATGTCATTCAGGAACGTTTTACTTGAATGCATGAGCTGTGGTTATTACTATCGACTTGAATAAGTATTTACTTGTATATACTAGATCCTGGTGTCATATGTGTACATATTGTCTCTGCTCATGTACTTATGTTGTACTTGTAAAAAAGGGAGATTGTCTCTGCTCATATACTCATGTTGTACTTGTAAAAAAGGGAGATAGCGTGTAAAAAAAGACCGATACGATACACGTCAAAATGCCAAATATGCCGATATTTGGTCTATCTCTGGTTTTGTCATCCCAATAACCCCAGAATATGAGACTTGATCCACAACACCAGAATATGAGACTTGATCCACAACACCAGAATATGAGACTTGATCCACAACACCAGAATATGAGACTTGATCCACAACACCAGAATATGAGACTTGATCCACAACACCAGAATATGAGACTTGATCCACAACACCAGAATATGAGACTTGATCCACAACACCAGAATATGAGACTTGATCCACATGCATTTTGACGTCATCACTTCAAGACAAGCCAGTAAAAAAGAACACACCCAGAGTTGGTCATCCATTCCAGGAGGATTCTTCTTGATGAACGCTCCGTAGTAGGTGGCGATGTTGCGGTGATGGCTGTACTTCTTCAGCATGTTGATTTCTGCTTTTATCTCCTCTTCTTCGTCCTAAAACCACACACACACACACACACACACACACACACACACACACACACACACACACACACACACACACACTCACACACACACACACACACACACACACACACAGAAGAAGCATCAGCAAGCGATGAACCAGGTGAACCTCTCAATGAGCAACAAAAGGCTTGTGAAGGATCCTCTAACAACTTGTGAATGATCCTCTAACAACTTGTGAAGGATCCTCTAACAACTTGTAAAGGATCCTCTAACAACTTGTGAATGATCCTCTAACAACTTGTGAAGGATCCTCTAACAACTTGTGAATGATCCTCTAACAACTTCTGAATGATCCTCAAACAACTTGTGAATGATCCTCTAACAACTTGTGAATGATCCTCTAACAACTTGTGAAGGATTCTCTAACAACTTGTGAAGGATCCTCTAACAACTTGTGAAGGATCCTCTAACAACTTGTGAAGGATCCTCTAACAACTTGTGAAGGATCCTCTAACAACTTGTGAATGATCCTCGACAACTTGTGAATGATCCTCTAACAACTTGTGAATGATCCTCTAACAACTTGTGAAGGATTCTCTAACAACTTGTGAAGGATCCTCTAACAACTTGTGAATGATCCTCTAACAACTTGTGAATGATCCTCAAACAACTTGTGAAGGATTCTCTAACAACTTGTGAAGGATCCTCTAACAACTTGTGAAGGATTCTCTAACAACTTGTGAAGGATCCTCTAACAACTTGTGAATGATCCTCAAACAACTTGTGAATGATCCTCTAACAACTTGTGAATGATCCTCTAACAACTTGTGAAGGATTCTCTAACAACTTGTGAAGGATCCTCTAACAACTTGTGAATGATCCTCTAACAACTTGTGAATGATCCTCAAACAACTTGTGAAGGATTCTCTAACAACTTGTGAAAGATCCTCTAACAACTTGTGAATGATCCTCTAACAACTTGTGAAGGATCCTCTAACAACTTGTGAAGGATCCTCTAACAACTTGTGAAGGATCCTCTAACAACTTGTGAATGATCCTCTAACAACTTGTGAATGATCCTCTAACAACTTGTGAAGGATCCTCTAACAACTTGTGAAGGATCCTCTAACAACTTGTGAAGGATCCTCTAACAACTTGTGAAGGATCCTCTAACAACTTGTGAATGATCCTCTAACAACTTGTGAATGATCCTCAAACAACTTGTGAATGATCCTCTAACAACTTGTGAATGATCCTCTAACAACTTGTGAAGGATTCTCTAACAACTTGTGAAGGATCCTCTAACAACTTGTGAAGGATCCTCTAACAACTTGTGAAGGATCCTCTAACAACTTGTGAATGATCCTCTAACAACTTGTGAATGATCCTCCAACAACTTGTGAATGATCCTCTCTAACAACTTGTGAATGATCCTCTAACAACTTGTGAATGATCCTCTAACAACTTGTGAATGATCCTCTAACAACTTGTGAATGATCCTCTCTAACAACTTGTGAATGATCCTCTAACAACTTGTGAATGATCCTCTAACAACGTGTGAATGATCCTCTAACAACTTGTGAAGGATCCTCTAACAACTTGTGAAGGATCCTTTAACAACTTGTGAATGATCCTCAACCAACTTGTGAAGGATCCTCTAACAACTTGTGAAGGATCCTCTAACAACTTGTGAATGATCCTCAAACAACTTGTGAATGATCCTCTAACAACTTGTGAAGGATCCTCTAACAACTTGTGAAGGATCCTTTAACAACTTGTGAATGATCCTCTAACAACTTGTGAAGGATCCTCTAACAACTTGTGAAGGATCCTCTAACAACTTGTGAATGATCCTCTAACAACTTGTGAAGGATCCTCTAACAACTTGTAAAGGATCCTCTAACAACTTGTGAATGATCCTCAAACAACTTGTGAAGGATCCTCAAACAACTTGTGAAGGATCCTCTAACAACTTGTGAAGGATCCTCTAACAACTTGTGAATGATCCTCTAACAACTTGTGAATGATCCTCTAACAACTTGTGAATGATCCTCTAACAACTTGTGAATGATCCTCTAACAACTTGTGAATGATCCTCTAACAACTTGTGAAGGATCCTCTAACAACTTGTGAATGATCCTCTAACAACTTGTGAAGGATCCTCTAACAACTTGTGAATGATCCTCTAACAACTTGTGAATGATCCTCTAACAACTTGTGAAGGATCCTCTAACAACGTGTGAAGGATCCTCTAACAACTTGTGAAGGATCCTCTCTAACAACTTGTGAAGGATCTTCTAACAACTTGTGAATGATCCTCAAACAACTTGTGAAGGATCCTCTAACAACTTGTGAAGGATCCTCTAACAACTTGTGAAGGATCCTCTAACAACTTGTGAAGGATCCTCTAACAACTTGTGAAGGATCCTCTAACAACTTGTGAAGGATCCTCTAACAACTTGTGAAGGATCCTCTAACAACTTGTGAAGGATCCTCTAACAACTTGTGAAGGATCCTCTAACAACTTGTGAAGGATCCTCTAACAACTTGTGAAGGATCCTCTAACAACTTGTGAATGATCCTCTAACAACTTGTGAAGGATCCTCTAACAACTTGTGAAGGATCCTCTAACAACTTGTGAAGGATCCTCTCTAACAACTTGTGAAGGATCCTCTAACAACTTGTGAAAGATCCTCTAACAACTTGTGAATGATCCTCTAACAACTTGTGAAGGATCCTCTAACAACTTGTGAAGGATCCTCTAACAACTTGTGAAGGATCCTCTAACAACTTGTGAATGATCCTCTAACAACTTGTGAAGGATCCTCTAACAACTTGTGAAGGATCCTCTAACAACTTGTGAAGGATCCTCTAACAACTTGTGAAGGATCCTCTAACAACTTGTGAAGGATCATCATAATGGCAGCTACACTTTACATCTTAAACATCTAAATACATTTTTTGGGAATGTCCGGCGGGCCAGATTGAAAAGTTAAACAGGCCTTACTTTTCCCAGATCAAGTCTATGGTCCCTTGATAAGACAGATCTGATATATGGTCCCTTGATAAGACAGATCTGGTCTATGGTCCTTTGATAAGACAGATCTGGTCTATGGTCCCTTGATAAGACAGATCTGGTCTATGGTCCCTTGATAATACAGCGCTGGTCTATGGTCCCTTGATAAGACAGATCTGGTCTATGGTCCCTTGATAAGAGAGATCTGGACTATGGTCCCTTGATAAGACAGATCTGGTCTATGGTCCCTTGATAAGACAGATCTGGTCTATGGTCCCTTGATAACACAGATCTGGTCTATGGTCTCTTGATAAGACAGATCTGGTCTATGGTCCCTTGATAAGATAGATCTGGTCTATGGTCCCTTGATAAGACAGATCTGGTCTATGGTCCCTTGATAAGACAGATCTGGACTACGGTCCCTTGATAAGACAGATCTGGTCTATGGTCCCTTGATAAGAGAGATCTGGTCTATGGTCCCTTGATAAGACAGAGCTGGTCTATGGTCCCTTGATAAGACAGATCTGGACTACGGTCCCTTGATAAGACAGATCTGGTCTATGGTCCCTTGATAAGAGAGATCTGGTCTATGGTCCCTTGATAAGACATTCCTCTAGTAAAACCGTCCCATGGTCCATCTTCTCAAGGATGGTGCTGTGCTTCTCAATGGATTAATGTTTCCCCTCCATGAACCGCAGCTGGCCTGGGTGTACTCACGACCGGGCACTCGTGCAGCCCCAAACCACCACCGCCATGTTCCAAAGGATACCAATAATAGATGCACTTTGTAAGGCCGCCATGCATCACATAAAAGCAGCATCGGAAAAAAACTAAAAACATAAAAATGGAAGCCAAGCAACAATTCAAAACAAATATTTGGGTTAGGCATACAGACAGGTGGGTTTTAAGGTAAGTTTTAAAAATGAAAAGATATTGGATGAGACTCATCTCTAAATATAGCAGACTTTGTAGACACGCCTGAGACCAGACTAATAACTGCCAGCTAATGTTACCATGGCGATAGATAGGCCTGTCCTCATTTCACACTGACACTGACTCATCCCTCTTAATTAGATCACACGCTGCTACAATCATGAGAGATGGTGTGTGTGTGTGTGTGTGTGTGTGTGTGTGTGTGTGTGTGTGTGTGTGTGTGTGTGTGTGTGTGTGTGTGTGTGTGTGTGTGTGTGTGCGTGCGTGCGTGCGTGCGTGCGTGCGTGCGTGCGTGCGTGCGTGCGTGCGTGCGTGCGTGCGTGCGTGCGTGCGTGCGTGCGTGCGTGCGTGTGTGTGTGTGTGTGTGTGTGTGTGTGTGTGTGTGTGAGATCCTTACCCCAGTGACATCCATGACCTTGATGGCTGCAAGTTGCCCCGTCTTAACATGGCGACCCTGGGAAAAAAAAGCGGGAAGGGAGAGAGAAAAAAGGTCAACAACAACTAGAAACATGGTAGACTACCACAACGTATCCACAGTGTTTTCCAGAGGTGGGGGACATCATGGATTTTTAGATGCATCGCAATTCGGACATGGACGATTATAGAATGGATCAGTAGGCGCACTACACAAAATAAATGTAACGTTATTAATATCACTACTACAGATAACATTACCAAAAATTCCTCAAAACAGCCGACTACCTATAGTATGGGCTTTTTAAACACAAGATAATTTTCTCCCAAAACATTATTAGTTAATGAGGTCTCTGGAGACAACAATCTTAACGTCATTGGTCTCAGTGAAACCGGGCTCAAACCAGATGAATTTTTCCCGCTTAACGAGGCATCTCCTCCTAACTATACGAATGCACATATTGCCCGTCCCCATAAAAGGGGTGGAGGGGTCGCACTAATATTCAATGAAAACCTTAACCTTAACCCCCACATGTCCGGTGCCCTCCAAGGTTTCTCATTGTGCCCATTGGGTTGAGTTTTTTCTTGCCCTTATGTGAGATCTGAGCCGAGGATGTCGTTGTGGCCTGTGCAGCCCTTTGAGACACTTGTGATTAAGGGCTATATAAATAAACTTTGATTGATTGATTGATAGTAAACGTCAATAATCGATAATAGATTTATTGATTGTAAATTAAGTCATGCAGACACTTCTAAAATTCGGGCACTTAATGAAATTCAATGATTTGGTGCATTTGCAAACATGTAAAATGATGTGCAAAGCAAACTAGAACCTGCTAGCACAGAATGTGCAACAATTCTTCTCAACAAAAGAGGAGAAATGGAACCTAGAGGAAAATCTGATTTAAAACATTTGTGTGCGCGTACAACACTTAAAACCTAGGTAAGAAAAGTTGGTTTTGCAAAATGGGGCCCCTTTAACATGATGAGTGTACTGTGCGGCGCAGGCAGGCTCTTGGTTTGGACGGCCCTCGTTCTCACGCTAAAAAGACTCTCATAAGAGGAAAATCTGGAGAGTCGAAGCAGAAATTTCTCATTAGGATCAGACTGCCCCAATTCCACAAGGAACAAGGGCCGCTTTGTTGGCACTGGACAAAAAGAATCCCAGCCACAGCTCAGTGACTCGGGGAAGGTCTGGGAGGATGCTTAGAAGGTCTGGGAGGATGCTTAGAAGGTCTGGGAGGATGCTTAGAAGGTCTGGGAGGATGCTTAGAAGGTCTGGGACGATGTTTAGAAGGTCTGGGAGGATGCTTAGAAGGCCTGGGAGGATGCTTAGAAGGTCTGGGAGGATGCTTAGAAGGCCTGGGAGGATGCTTAGAAGGCATCATTGGTCCACAAGAAGGTCTGTAGATTGACGTCCATGTGGCATTGTTTGGACATGAAGGAACAGGAGATTTGAGATGAACTGATCTCAAGAGTCTTCAGTGAACATAACCCTTCATCAATTAAATCCATTGGAAAAAAGCCTCCATTTGTATTTTTGTGCTCCGATGATTGGTCTATTGAGTTGAACAAACACAAATGTATCAAATCCAGAACGTACGGAGTGCTCGGAGCTTAGAATATGTGGACATTGTTTCTGTAAGACACTCCGATACAGCGCATAAGGGTGTGTGTGTGTGTGTGTGTGTTGTGTGTGTGTGTGTGTGTGTGTGTGTGTGTGTGTGTGTGTGTGTGTGTGTGTGTGTGTGTGTGTGTGTGTGTGTGTGTGTGTGTGTGTGTGTGTGTGTGTGTGTGTGTGTGTGTGTGTGTGTGTGTGTGTGTGTGTGTGTATTCTCTTGTATTTCTAGCCTTCTTGAGACATCAACAAGGAAAAGTATCTTCCATATGAAGAAGGGTGAACAAGTGATGACATAAATGGTCCCAATACAGAAAACCATTGCATCTAATAGAGAAAGTCTCATTGGCACCCCTGCTGGTGAAACATATCAATATAGTAACATAATGTGTCATTCCCCATTTTATTATTTTGTCAAAATTATACTTGTTCATTTACTGTTAATATCTGCTTATTTTCCGTTTCAACATGTTCTATCTACACTTCTGTTA
>NC_084733.1:869808-904808 GCF_033978785.1 Entelurus aequoreus | reverse complement strand
CCGTTTGTGTGACCCCAAGATGCAGGAACCAGGTGAGCGAAGAGCAGGTAAGATGAGTTTTAATTAGGGATGTCCGATAATGGCTTTTTGCCGATATCCGATATTCCGATATTGTCCAACTCTTTAATTACCGATACCGATATCAACCGATACCGATATCAACCGATACATACAGTCGTGGAATTAACACATTATTATGCCTAATTTGGGCAACCAGGTATGGTGAAGATAAGGTACTTTTTAAAAAAAAAAATAAAATAAGATAACTAAATTAAAAACATTTTCTTGAATAAAAAAGAAAGTAAAACAATATAAAAACAGTTACATAGAAACTAGTAATGAATGAAAATGAGTAACATTAACTGTTAAAGGTTAGTACTATTAGTGGAGCAGCAGCACGCACAATCGTGTGTGCTTACGGACTGTATCCCTTGCAGACTGTATTGATATATATTGATATATAATGTAGGAACCAGAATATTAATAACAGAAAGAAATGGGGGGAGGGAGGTTTTTTGGGTTGGTGCACTAATTGTAAGTGTATCTTGTGTTTTTTATGTTGATTTAATTTTAAAAAAAAAAATGTTTTTAAATAAATAAAAAAGATACAGATAATAAAAAAAACGATACCGATAATTTCCGGTATTACATTTTAACGCATTTATCGTCGGATAATATCGGCCTGCCGATATTATCGGACATCCCTAGTTTTAATCTCATACAACAGAAAATGAAGCAGTCTGGCACGTAAACGTTCCACAACATAAAGCGATCTTCGAGCACTGAGGAGTGCTCGAGACAAGGCTTGAATAGAACATATGCCGATTGGCAGCAGGTGTGGAGCGGCTGCCAATCAACGGCAGGTGAGGAAAAAACAGTGCTCTGCGGAACAAACAGGAAATGGAACAAAATAAGAGCACTGACAGGAAGTAAATACAAAAACAAGGAAACAAACAGAAATGAAGTGACCGATCGTCAGAATGTCTCTATGTACATATTTATTTATTTTTTTAATTAATTTTGGCCAAAGGGGGCGCATTTCAATTTTTTACACACACTTGTTATTTCATATGTTGGCCAGAGGGGGAGCACTACAAATGACTACACACACTTGTTATTTCATATGTTGACCAGAGGGGGAGCATGTTAAAAGGGACACAGTCAATTTGAAAAATCCCTCCTTTTTGGGACCACCCTCATGTTCATAGATGTCACCACCAGGGGTGCAAAACTATATTTAGTTTTTTGTAATGTGCTTAAGGTCAGGGACCACAGATGATAAAGGAGTCAGTCAGGGACCACAGATGACAAAGGAGTCAGGGACCACAGATGACAAAGGAGTCAGGGACCACATATGACAAAGGAGTCAGGGACCACAGATGACAAAGGAGTCAGGGACCACAGATGACAAAGGAGTCAGGGACCACAGATGACAAAGGAGTCAGGGACCACAGATGACAAAGGAGTCAGGGACCACATATGACAAAGGAGTCAGGGACCACAGATGACAAAGGAGTCAGGGACCACAGATGACAAAGGAGTCAGGGACCACAGATGACAAAGGAGTCAGTCAGGGACCACAGATGACAAAGGAGTCAGTCAGGGACCACAGATGACAAAGGAGTCAGGGACCACAGATGACAAAGGAGTCAGGGACCACAGATGACAAAGGAGTCAGGGACCACAGATGACAAAGGAGTCAGGGACCACAGATGACAAAGGAGTCAGTCAGGGACCACAGATGACAAAGGAGTCAGGGACCACAGATGACAAAGGAGTCAGGGACCACAGATGACAAAGGAGTCAGGGACCACAGATGACAAAGGAGTCAGGGACCACAGATGACAAAGGAGTCAGGGACCACAGATGACAAAGGAGTCAGGGACCACAGACGACAAAGGAGTCAGGGAACACAGAGGAGTCAGGGACCACAGATGACAAAGGAGTCAGGGACCACAGATGACAAAGGAGTCAGGGACCACAGACGACAAAGGAGTCAGGGACCACAGATGACAAAGGAGTCAGGGACCACAGATGACAAAGGAGTCAGGGACCACAGATGACAAAGGAGTCAGGGACCACAGATGACAAAGGAGTCAGGGACCACAGATGACAAAGGAGTCAGGGACCACAGATGACAAAGGAGTCAGGGACCACAGATGACAAAGGAGTCAGGGACCACAGATGACAAAGGAGTCAGGGACCACAGATGACAAAGGAGTCAGGGACCACAGATGACAAAGGAGTCAGGGACCACAGACGACAAAGGAGTCAGGGACCACAGATGACAAAGGAGTCAGGGACCACAGATGACAAAGGAGTCAGGGACCACAGACGACAAAGGAGTCAGGGACCACAGATGACAAAGGAGTCAGGGACCACAGATGACAAAGGAGTCAGGGACCACAGGTGACAAAGGAGTCAGGGACCACAGATGACAAAGGAGTCAGGGACCACAGAGGAGTCAGGGACCACAGATGACAAAGGAGTCAGTCAGGGACCACAGATGACAAAGGAGTCAGGGACCACAGATGACAAAGGAGTCAGGGACCACAGATGACAAAGGAGTCAGGGACCACAGATGACAAAGGAGTCAGGGACCACAGATGACAAAGGAGTCAGGGACCACAGACGACAAAGGAGTCAGGGACCACAGATGACAAAGGAGTCAGGGACCACAGATGACAAAGGAGTCAGGGACCACAGATGACAAAGGAGTCAGGGACCACAGATGACAAAGGAGTCAGGGACCACAGATGACAAAGGAGTCAGGGACCACAGATGACAAAGGAGTCAGGGACCACAGATGACAAAGGAGTCAGGGACCACAGATGACAAAGGAGTCAGTCAGGGACCACAGATGACAAAGGAGTCAGGGACCACAGATGACAAAGGAGTCAGTCAGGGACCACAGATGACAAAGGAGTCAGGGACCACAGATGACAAAGGAGTCAGGGACCACAGATGACAAAGGAGTCAGGGACCACAGATGACAAAGGAGTCAGGGACCACAGATGACAAAGGAGTCAGGGACCACAGATGACAAAGGAGTCAGGGACCACAGATGACAAAGGAGTCAGGGACCACAGATGACAAAGGAGTCAGGGACCACAGACGACAAAGGAGTCAGGGACCACAGATGACAAAGGAGTCAGGGACCACAGATGACAAAGGAGTCAGGGACCACAGATGACAAAGGAGTCAGGGACCACAGATGACAAAGGAGTCAGGGACCACAGGTGACAAAGGAGTCAGGGACCACAGATGACAAAGGAGTCAGGGACCACAGAGGAGTCAGGGACCACAGATGACAAAGGAGTCAGGGACCACAGATGACAAAGGAGTCAGGGACCACAGACGACAAAGGAGTCAGGGACCACAGATGACAAAGGAGTCAGGGACTACAGATGACAAAGGAGTCAGGGACCACAGATGACAAAGGAGTCAGGGACCACAGATGACAAAGGAGTCAGTCAGGGACCACAGGTGACAAAGGAGTCAGGGACCACAGATGACAAAGGAGTCAGTCAGGGACCACAGATGACAAAGGAGTCAGGGACCACAGATGACAAAGGAGTCAGGGACCACAGATGACAAAGGAGTCAGGGACCACAGATGACAAAGGAGTCAGGGACCACAGATGACAAAGGAGTCAGGGACCACAGATGACAAAGGAGTCAGGGACCACAGATGACAAAGGAGTCAGTCAGGGACCACAGATGACAAAGGAGTCAGGGACCACAGATGACAAAGGAGTCAGTCAGGGACCACAGATGACAAAGGAGTCAGGGACCACAGATGACAAAGGAGTCAGGGACCACAGATGACAAAGGAGTCAGGGACCACAGATGACAAAGGAGTCAGGGACCACAGATGACAAAGGAGTCAGGGACCACAGATGACAAAGGAGTCAGGGACCACAGATGACAAAGGAGTCAGTCAGGGACCACAGATGACAAAGGAGTCAGGGACCACAGATGACAAAGGAGTCAGGGACCACAGATGACAAAGGAGTCAGGGACCACAGACGACAAAGGAGTCAGGGACCACAGATGACAAAGGAGTCAGGGACCACAGATGACAAAGGAGTCAGGGACCACAGACGACAAAGGAGTCAGGGACCACAGAGGACAAAGGAGTCAGGGACCACAGATGACAAAGGAGTCAGGGACCACAGATGACAAAGGAGTCAGGGACCACAGATGACAAAGGAGTCAGGGACCACAGATGACAAAGGAGTCAGGGACCACAGATGACAAAGGAGTCAGGGACCACAGATGACAAAGGAGTCAGGGACCACAGATGACAAAGGAGTCAGGGACCACAGATGACAAAGGAGTCAGGGACCACAGATGACAAAGGAGTCAGTCAGGGACCACAGATGACAAAGGAGTCAGGGACCACAGATGACAAAGGAGTCAGGGACCACAGATGACAAAGGAGTCAGGGACCACAGACGACAAAGGAGTCAGGGACCACAGATGACAAAGGAGTCAGGGACCACAGATGACAAAGGAGTCAGGGACCACAGATGACAAAGGAGTCAGGGACCACAGATGACAAAGGAGTCAGGGACCACAGACGACAAAGGAGTCAGGGACCACAGAGGACAAAGGAGTCAGGGACCACAGATGACAAAGGAGTCAGGGACCACAGATGACAAAGGAGTCAGGGACCACAGATGACAAAGGAGTCAGGGACCACAGATGACAAAGGAGTCAGGGACCACAGATGACAAAGGAGTCAGGGACCACAGATGACAAAGGAGTCAGGGACCACAGATGGCCCCTGTGCCGCACTTTGGACAACCCAGCTGTAGAAGCTAAGTGTTAATGGCCACTATAGTCTTAGTAGCGTAGTGTATTTGTTCATCCTATGCTTTTTGATTGATTGATTGAGACTTTTATTAGTAGGTTGCACAGTGAAGTACATATTCCGTAAAATTGACCACTAAATGGTAACACCCCAATAAGTTTTTCAACTTGTTTAAGTCAGGGTCCACTTAAATTGATTCATGATACAGATATATACTATCATATATACCAGGGGTCACCAACCTTTTTGAAACCAAGGGCTACTTCTTGGGTAGTGATTAATGCGAAGGGCTACCAGTTTGATACACACTTCAATAAATTGCCAGAAGTAGCCAATTTGCTCAATTTACCTTTAACTCTGTTATTATTAATAATTAATGATATTTATCTTTGTGGAAACACTGATCATCTTAATGATTTCTCACAATAAATATATATAGAAACAGATAAATATCAATATGCAACACTTTATTTTTATATTTTCTCTAAGTGCACATTTTTCAAATTGAACATTTTCAAATGATCACTTCTAAGACAGTCTTGTGAAATCACAATATTCCATTTTAACTAGATAGCCACTAACATTTTTGAACAAATCATGAATTACTTTGCACCATGTTTGTACAAATAATAACTCATGTAAAATACAAAAGTCAACTCTCAAATTTTTAAATCATGTCACACTTTGAACTGGACACCAAATCTGTTATCTGTTTCTTTGTCAGTTAGTGGGAAGCCTGGCATTGCATGCTGTTAACTAGTGTGTTGTATTCTGGTGTGTAACTTGACACTGCAACTCTGAGTAAGTCTTGCAGATGTGCATCAGTGAGGCGTGTTCTGTGTTTGTTCTTGATGAAGTTCATGTCAGAAAAGGCTGATTTACAAAGATAAGATTTTTCCTCATTGTTTGCGGAACCTTCTTAATCTTTTGGACATATTTTCACAGCAATCTGGCCTTAAGCTTAATTATGATAAATGTAAAATGTTAAGGATCGGAAATCTAAAGGGAACGTCCTTTCGAATGGAATGCAAAGTGCCTGTTTTGTGGACAGATGGACCAGTTAACATACTTGGTGTTGTTGTCCCAGAAAATCTGGAAGATCTAGGCTCAGTAAATTATGATAATCGACTAAGAAAGCTGGACAAAATTATGCAATTATGGAAATGGAAATCCCTAACCTTGTATGGTAAAATGTCTATTGCCAACTCGTTAATTATTCCTCAATTTATTTATTAGTTTTTGTCATTACCAGCTCCATCACAAAACTTTTTTAAGATTTATGAGCGGAGGGTCTTCGATTTTGTCTGGAACGGCAAACCAGAAAAGATTAAAAGAAAGGTTTTGTACAAAGAGTATGAATATGGGGGCCTGAAACTTCTCAACCTTGAAGCTATGTGTCTGTCTTTAAAAGCATCAATTGTTCCAAAGATGTATTTAAACATTGAGTGGTACACAAATGTCCTGTTGGACAAAAAACATGTACTGTATCAAAAAAAATTGTATCCTTTTTTACAAGTGATCCCCTCCCAGAGAGTCTGCTGGGAAACATGGCGGGGTTCATAAAGGAAACAATCCACTCATAGTGGTGTTTTCAATTTGATGTGCCAGAAAAAAGAGACGATATTTTGCAGCAGTTAATATGGATGAACTCTAATATTGTAATAGATGGAAAGCCTTTCTTTTGGAAAAATATGTTTGAAAGAGGAATCATTTTTGTCAATGATATTATCAATGAGAATGGTAAAATGATGAAGTATGATGAATTTAGAGCTATGTATGGTGATGCTTGCTCAAGCTTTTCATTTTATCAACTAACTGGAGTCATTGGGAAAAGATGGAAACAAATAATTAATTATGGAACTACTAAATTATTAGTTTGTAAACCTCTAATAAGAAATTCTAGTTGGCAAAAAGGAACTAAAATAAATAGAAAAATATATAATTTTTATTTAATAAAGAAATCTTTGAAGGCTGCCTCATACAACACAAATGGAAAATGGGAGGACTTTTTTGACTGCCCGTTGCCATGGGATGCCATATTCAAACTAATCTATAAAACCACTATCGATGTGCAAAATCGTTATTTTCAAATTAAAATTATTTATAACTTTTTACCCACAGGGAAAATGTTAAAATTATGGAATATGACAGAGTCAGATGATTGCTGATTTTGTTGTCAGGAGCCTGAATCCACCCTGCATTTGTTTTGGTATTGTCATATTGTGTCTTTGTTTTGGGTGGAAGTTGAAAAAATGTGTTTAAGGATTGGTTTGTTTATGAAGCTTAATGTGGTTTCTGTTATTTTAGGAGAGTTCATTGACAATCATGATTTAGTCAATTTAATTATAGTACTCGGTAAAATTTTTATTTTTAAGGCCAAAAACAGATATTCACTTAGTATTACTTTCTTTAAAACATTTATTCAGTATTTTCTAACTTTAGAAAGTTACATGGTTGAAAACGATAATGATGCCAAAAAACACTAAAAAAAAGATGAGAAGTCCTCAAAGGCTTATTTTGAAAGTATAATTATGTTTATAGATTATATGATATCTGTTGTTGTGTTCCCTAATTTGAGTGACCTGGACATAATCTGGACTGTACATAAATTCTTAGGATATGGACATCAAGTAGTGGACATAGAGGGAGAGAGAGAGAGAGAGATACACATATGGCTTGTCTTACGTCAGCACCAGAAGTGGTCAAATCAGATGTTCACCTGGCAGGTTTTTTCAGGTAACAAATAGGGAAGTCCTTCTTTATCTTGTTTGATCATATATTGCTGCCTTTGCACCTGTCAATGTTGACTTTTGTATACACATTAAATCAACAGAAAATCCTGACTTTGGAGCAATGTTCACGGACTCTAGTGTTTGGCTCTCTATTAGATGCAATGTTATTGGGACCATGATTTATGTCCTCACTGGTTCACACCTCCTCATATGGAAGATACTTTTCCTTGTCTCAAGAAGGGTAGAAATACAAGACCACACACACACACACACACACACACACACACACACACACACACACACACACACACACACACACACACAAGCAAACAAAAGGATCTCTTTGACATTCCCAGCTGGCAGCGTCACCACAGAGGGACTGAGATGTCCGCCCGCCGCCACCTTAATATCACGTGCTGCTGGAGATCAGTGTGTGTTTGGATTGTTGATGTGCACTGCACACACACACACACACACACACACACACACACACACACACACACACACACACACAAATGCATCTACTATGCAGGACACTTCCTGTGGTAGCCTAGCAACAGCTGAGACTGGTCCAAGTCTAGTAGGCAGGACACTTAAAGACACAGGCAAAGAAGAAGAGTGAATAGTTTGGAGGAAAGAGCCTGGCCTTCATTATGGGAAGGCCGAGGCCGAGGCCGAGGACAGGAAGGAAGGAGGCAGACTTCACCTGGCATCTGTAGAGCTCCCATGAAAGAGTTACAATGGAAGTAGGACAGTAATATTTACATACTGTATGAGCCAGAAAAGGAAAGATGAATGAAGGCCAAACAGGAACAGACTGTGTTGCCAAGCTCTTTGTCAAGTGGAAATGGGTTACACCCTAATCCTAATCCTAATCCGTGCTATTTTTGTAATCCACACGTACACACACACACAAAGCAAATATGAACTGCATCAAAACCAACTTGGTGTGAATGAGACACAGCATAGTTCCTCATCAACCTCATGGAGCTGGATGCAATCTTACTTGGAGGGGAGGGAGCAGGTGGTAGAGGTGAACCACACCCTACCCCACCCTCTCTCGGTGAGCTGTGGAGTCCCCCAAGGCAGTATATTGGGACCTTTACTGTTCCTAATAAGCTGTGGAGTCCCCCAAGGCAGTATATTGGGGCCTTTACTGTTCCTAATAAGCTGTGGAGTCCCCCACGGCAGTATATTGGGACCTTTACTGTTCCTAATAAGCTGTGGAGTCCCCCAAGGCAGTATATTGGGACCTTTACTGTTCCTAATAAGCTGTGGAGTCCCCCAAGGCAGTATATTGGGGCCTTTACTGTTCCTAATAAGCTGTGGAGTCCCCCACGGCAGTATATTGGGACCTTTACTGTTCCTAATAAGATGTGGAGTCCCCCAAGGCAGTATATTGGGGCCTTTACTGTTCCTAATAAGCTGTGGAGTCCCCCAAGGCAGTATATTGGGACCTTTACTGTTCCTAATAAGCTGTGGAGTCCCCCAAGGCAGTATATTGGGACCTTTACTGTTCCTAATAAGATGTGGAGTCCCCCAAGGCAGTATATTGGGACCTTTACTGTTCCTAATAAGATGTGGAGTCCCCCAAGGCAGTATATTGGGACCTTTACTGTTCCTATTAAGCTGTGGAGTCCCCCAAGGCAGTATATTGAGACCTTTACTGTTCCTAATAAGCTGTGGAGTCCCCCAAGGCAGTATATTGGGGCCTTTACTGTTCCTAATAAGGTGTGGAGTCCCCCAAGGCAGTATATTGGGGCCTTTACTGTTCCTATTAAGCTGTGGAGTCCCCCAAGGCAGTATATTGGGGCCTTTACTGTTCCTAATAAGGTGTGGAGTCCCCCAAGGCAGTATATTGGGACCTTTACTGTTCCTAATAAGCTGTGGAGTCCCCCAAGGCAGTATATTGGGACCTTTACTGTTCCTATTAAGCTGTGGAGTCCCCCAAGGCAGTATATTGGGGCCTTTACTGTTCCTAATAAGCTGTGGAGTCCCCCAAGGCAGTATATTGGGGCCTTTACTGTTCCTAATAAGCTGTGGAGTCCCCCAAGGCAGTATATTGGGACCTTTACTGTTCCTAATAAGCTGTGGAGTCCCCCAAGGCAGTATATTGGGACCTTTACTGTTCCTATTAAGCTGTGGAGTCCCCCAAGGCAGTATATTGGGACCTTTACTGTTCCTATTAAGCTGTGGAGTCCCCCAAGGCAGTATATTGGGGCCTTTACTGTTCCTAATGAGCTGTGGAGTCCCCCAAGGCAGTATATTGGGGCCTTTACTGTTCCTAATAAGCTGTGGAGTCCCCCAAGGCAGTATATTGGGACCTTTACTGTTCCTAATAAGCTGTGGAGTCCCCCAAGGCAGTATATTGGGACCTTTACTGTTCCTATTAAGCTGTGGAGTCCCCCAAGGCAGTATATTGGGACCTTTACTGTTCCTATTAAGCTGTGGAGTCCCCCAAGGCAGTATATTGGGGCCTTTACTGTTCCTAATGAGCTGTGGAGTCCCCCAAGGCAGTATATTGGGGCCTTTACTGTTCCTAATAAGCTGTGGAGTCCCCCAAGGCAGTATATTGGGACCTTTACTGTTCCTAATAAGCTGTGGAGTCCCCCAAGGCAGTATATTGGGGCCTTTACTGTTCCTAATAAGTTGTGGAGTCCCCCAAGGCAGTATATTGGGACCTTTACTGTTCCTAATAAGCTGTGGAGTCCCCCAAGGCAGTATATTGGGACCTTTACTGTTCCTAATAAGCTGTGGAGTCCCTCAAGGCAGTATATTGGGACCTTTACTGTTCCTAATAAGCTGTGGAGTCCCCCAAGGCAGTATATTGGGGCCTTTACTGTTCCTAATAAGCTGTGGAGTCCCCCAAGGCAGTATATTGGGACCTTTACTGTTCCTAATAAGCTGTGGAGTCCCCCAAGGCAGTATATTGGGACCTTTAGGCAAGGCAAGGCAAGGCAACTTTATTTGTATAGCGCTTTTCATACACAAGGCAGACTCAAAGTGCTTCACAGACAACAAAGTGAAATGAAAGAAAATAAAAGCAAAATTAAAATGCAGACAATAAAAATAAAAACAGTGCAGACGTTAAAAGTTAAAAGATTAAAAGATTTAGCTGAAAGCTAAGGTGAACATAAAAGTCTTCAGTCTAGTTTTAAAAGTAGTGAGAGTTGGGGAGAGTCTGACATCTTCAGGAAGTTTATTCCAGCTATGTGTTGCATAGTGACTGAATGATGCTCTCCCTTGATTTGAGTTTACTCTTGGAACCGCTAACAGATTGCTCTCAGAAGATCTTAGTGATCTAGAGGGCGTATATAGTGGGAGCATATCAGTGATATACTTGGGCCCTAGACCATGTAGTGATTTATATGTGAGCAGGAGGATTTTGAAATCTATTCTCTGATGTACAGGGAGCCAATGTAAGGATTTAAGAATTGCTGTAATGTGCTCACATTTTTTGGTCTTTGTTAGAACTCTAGCAGCAGCGTTCTGAACAAGCTGTAGCTGCCTGACAGTGTTTTTTGGGAAGACCTGCAAGGAGACCATTACAATAGTCTAGCCTACTGGTAATAAAGGCATGTACAAGTTTTTCTAAGTCTTGAGCTGACATGAGCCCTCTAAGTCTTTTTACATTTTTGAGGTGATAGTAGGCCGATTTTGTTACTGATTTGATGTGACTGTCGAAATGTAAATCAGAATCTAAAATAACCCCAAGATTTCTGGCTTTATTTGAGGTTTTCAGGGACAGTGATTGAAGGTGTTGGATGACTTTAAACCTTTCTTTTTTAGCACCAAAAACAATTATCTCAGTTTTATCTTCATTTAGTTGTAGGACATTTTGGCACATCCAGTGTTTGACTTGCTCAATGCACTGGCACAGAAGATCTATGGGGCGATAGTCATTTGGTGATAGCGCTACATAGATTTGGGTGTCATCGGCATAGCAATGATGGTCAATGTTATTATTTTGCATGATTTGTCCTAGTGGGAGCATATAGATGTTAAATAAAGTCGGCCCCAAGATTGAACCTTGGGGGACTCCACACGTTACGTTGGTTGGTTCTGATACAAAGTCACCAATGGAAACAAAATAGTTCCTATCTTGTAGATATGACTTGAACCAGCTTAAAACTGTGCCTGAGATCCCCACCCAGTTTTCCAACCTGTCCAAAAGTATTGAGTGGTCGACAGTGTCAAATGCAGCACTGAGGTCCAAAAGCATTAATACTGAAGTTTTGCCAGAGTCTGTGTTTAGACGGATGTCATTTATAACTTTAAGAAGGGCCGTCTCTGTGCTATGAAGAGGTCGAAATCCTGACTGGAAGTTGTTGTGGCAGCCAGTAGAAGCCAAGAAGTGATTTAGTTGTTGGAGGACAACTTTCTCAATTATTTTACTTATGAATGGTAGATTTGAAATTGGTCTGTAGTTGTTGATAACAGAGGCATCTAGGCTCTGCTTTTTTAGAAGAGGTTTAATGACTGCAGTTTTGAAAGCCTTCGGGAAATTGCCCGATTTAATAGAATTATTAACTATTTGCAAGATGTCTGTTGATAGGCAGTCAAAAACATTCTTAAAGAAGTTGGTAGGTAAAACATCAAGGCAGCAGGTGGATGACTTTAGAGCTGTCACCGTTTCCACTAGAGTTTTAGAGTCTATGGCATTAAAGCTTGCCATCATTGCTGTGTTACTTTTGCCTAAATGGGGTGGTGATCCAACTTTTTTACTTGAGATATTGATGGTGCGTCTGATGCCTTCAATTTTATCAGTATAAAAGAATGCAAAGTCATTGCATTTCTGCGTGGAATGGAGTTCGGCTGGTATTTGTGTTGGGGGTTTAGTCAGTCTGTCAACGATTGTGAATAGGGTTTTGGCCTTATTTGTGTTGCTGTTTATGATATTGGAGAAGAATGTTTCTCTAGCACTTTTTAAGACTAAATTGTAGGCCTGGAGGCTCTCTTTATAGATGTCATGGTGAATATGAAGTTTTGTATTCCGCCAGATTCGTTCAGCCTTCCTGCACTCTCTTCTCTGGGCTGTTACAGCAGCAGATTTTCTCCAGGGTGCCTTTTGCTTGCCAGAAATCGTTTTAACTGTAACAGGTGCAATGATATCTATGATATTCACAATTTTGGAATTAAAGTTGCTTACAAGATCATCAGCATGACATGGGTTTAGAGGTGGTAGTGAGGAGATGGCGTTTTTAAAGAGGACATTAGCATGTTCATTTATGTACCGCTTTTTGACATTCTTTGATTCTGTTTGTGTGTCCGGGATTACAGAAATATTAAAGAAAACACAGAAATGATCAGACAATGAAGGATCAATCACAAGAACATCAGAAACATTGAGACCTTTTGTGATAATCAGGTCCAGGGTGTGTCCCTTATAATGTGTAGCCTCTTTCACATGTTGAGACAGTTCAAATGTGTCTAAAATAGTAAAAAGTTCTTTTGCGCCCTTGTCATTTAAATCGTCAATATGAAAATTAAAATCACCAGTTATAACCAGGCAGTCAAAGTCAGTGGAGATGCTAGACAATAGTTCAGTAAAATCATCAAAAAAATTTGCAGAATATTTAGGTGGCCTGTAGATAATTAACAAGAGAATTTTGGGAGAGCATTTCAACACAGCACACAGGTATTCAAATGATGTAAACTCACCGAGTGACATCTGTTTCCCCTGAAACATGTTTTTAAATATAGCAGCAACCCCTCCACCTCTTTTCCCCGATCTACATATATCAATGAAGTTATAGTTGGGGGGTGCTGTCTCGATCAGAATGCTTGCACTGTTATTTTGTTCCAGCCATGTTTCAGTTAAAAACATAAAGTCAAGTTTAGAAGTGCTAATAAAATCATTGACTAAAAATGATTTGCTATTCAGAGACCTGACATTGAGCAGACCCATCCTGATGGTGTTATTGACAGGCTTCCATGTTGGCTTTGATTTGGAGATAATAGGAATGAGATTGTTTAGGTTAGCAGGGTGGCTAAGTTTCCCAATGTTTACTCTCTTGGTAGTCACAACAGGGATGTAGAAGGTGCCATGATTTGATGTAGGCAACCTTGGGCCCAGCTGATAATGTGGTCTACTGCTGAACCCTTTTCTGTATCAGAGATATTCAGGACTGCTGTCAGGGCGAGGCGGGGTTTGCCGTAAGGGGGAGGGGGAGTGAGCAGCGTCAGAGCTGGGACGAACTACTGAAGGTGGACGTTGAGGGCGTGAAAGGGGTTGGCGTGAGAAAGGTGAAGTATGGCTGGGGGGTTGTGGAGCACGCCTTCGTGGAGGGGGTGGTGGAGGTGAGCGATGATCTAGGGGGGTAAAAATCTGAGTAGGGTGGGGCGTGAGTGGGGGTAGCTCCCGGAACTCCAAGGGGGAGAAGGGGGGAGAAAGGTCTACTTGAGGGAGGGAGAAAGATGGAGACGTGGATGGCTTGGGGGATGTGGGGGAGGGATCTTCACATGCATTCAGAATGGAGGGAGGGGCGGTAGAGGAGGATAGACACCTCTCCTCTTTGCTCTGGTGTATCTCATGGTCGACGTTCTCCTTTTGCAGTGGCGGTCCTCCTTCGACGTTCCTGATAGGCTGTGTTGTGTCTTCCTTCCTCGGTGGCTCCTCTTGTCTCTTGTCCTTGGCAGTGATGATAGATGCAAGATGCAGGAAGTGAAACATGTTGTTCATGAATAGCTTTACTCCCATCTTATTCAGGCAAAGTCCGTCTGCCTTAAAAAGATGCCTGCGGTCCCAGAAAAAGCTAAAATTGTCAATAAAATGCATTGAACGAGCAAGAAGTGCACTTGATAGCCACTCATTCAGCGAGTAAAGTCTACTGAATCTCTCAGCTCCTCTCCTGATTGGGGGTAGAGGACCACTGATAAAAACGTCAGCATTCACAGCGCTGACTGTTTCAAAGAGTTTATTGAAGTGCTCTTTCAGCTCTCTTGATTGTTGTTTTACAATGTCATTAAAACCAATGTGCAGGATGATATTTTTCACATTTGGGTGTGCAGCGACAATTTCCAGGATTCTTTTTTCCATGTCAGATACCATATCCTTCGGAAAGCACAGTACTTTGGTGTTATTATTGCTTTTCATATCTTTTACAGAAAAGTCCCCCACAATCAGATTTTCAGGAGCTCTCGTTAGCTTTCTCTGTGGTGTAAAGTTAGCAGGTCTTACCCTTCTGCGTGGTGATGGTGGGTTATTCAGGCAATCAGAGGGGGATCCATTGTCCATCAACAGTGGGGCAAACCTGTTCTTTAGTTGGACACTTGCTTGCTGGGGAGGTTTATTGGTAGTTCTCCTCTTCTCAGCTGTCCGCTGCTGTGTCCTACGTGGCAGTGGAGTTGATGACGCAGTATGCCTGGCTGAAGATGGTAGCGCAGGCCAGCCGGTCAGATCAGAGATATCGGGGCGCTGGGTCCTGCCAGATATCCATTCTCCCTTGTCGCAGGGAGGTGGTCTTCTCTTTGGCTTTGCACCAAGTGTGTTCCAGGGAGGATTTTCACTGGTAGATTTATTACCCTCTACAGGGACCTCCCGTTTCTTCGTAGCTTCATTGTTGCTAGTTAGCTGGGTTGTAGCATGGTGCTGTCCAGTGTTTTCAGTCGACAGGAGTGCTAGAGTGGTGTTGTAGCCACATTGTCCATTCACTTCTAAATTCACTTCCAACCGATGCATTTTTATTTCCAACAGTAAAATCTTCTTTAGCAGTTTGTGGTAATCTTCCGTAGAGAAAGGAGGCATCTTATGCTGATTACCTTTAGCACTGTAGCACAGGCTCGGGCTCAGGCTTATCTTGAATGGTAGGCCTCCTCGCGTAGTGTTGAGGACGTCGTAAAAATATTGAAAAATGCCTCTGTTATCTAAAAGAAAATATAGTCCCACTGGTTTGGTAAGTATCCAAGAGCTGTTGCTCTTTGTGTAAGAAAATAGCAGCAGATAGTAGCAAAAAATGCAAGCAGAAGCGAGAGCAAGCGAGAGCAAGCAGAAAAGCGTCCATCCAGCGCAGAGGACGGACTAATAATCTTTACTGTTCCTAATAAGATGTGGAGTCCCCCAAGGCAGTATATTGGGACCTTTACTGTTCCTAATAAGATGTGGAGTCCCCCAAGGCAGTATATTGGGACCTTTACTGTTCCTATTAAGCTGTGGAGTCCCCCAAGGCAGTATATTGAGACCTTTACTGTTCCTAATAAGCTGTGGAGTCCCCCAAGGCAGTATATTGGGGCCTTTACTGTTCCTATTAAGCTGTGGAGTCCCCCAAGGCAGTATATTGGGGCCTTTACTGTTCCTAATAAGGTGTGGAGTCCCCCAAGGCAGTATATTGGGACCTTTACTGTTCCTAATAAGCTGTGGAGTCCCCCAAGGCAGTATATTGGGACCTTTACTGTTCCTATTAAGCTGTGGAGTCCCCCAAGGCAGTATATTGGGGCCTTTACTGTTCCTAATAAGCTGTGGTGTCCCCCAAGGCAGTATATTGGGGCCTTTACTGTTCCTAATAAGCTGTGGAGTCCCCCAAGGCAGTATATTGGGACCTTTACTGTTCCTAATAAGCTGTGGAGTCCCCCAAGGCAGTATATTGGGACCTTTACTGTTCCTATTAAGCTGTGGAGTCCCCCAAGGCAGTATATTGGGACCTTTACTGTTCCTATTAAGCTGTGGAGTCCCCCAAGGCAGTATATTGGGGCCTTTACTGTTCCTAATGAGCTGTGGAGTCCCCCAAGGCAGTATATTGGGGCCTTTACTGTTCTTAATAAGGTGTGGAGTCCCCCAAGGCAGTATATTGGGACCTTTACTGTTCCTAATAAGCTGTGGAGTCCCCCAAGGCAGTATATTGGGACCTTTACTGTTCCTATTAAGCTGTGGAGTCCCCCAAGGCAGTATATTGGGACCTTTACTGTTCCTATTAAGCTGTGGAGTTCCCAAGGCAGTATATTGGGGCCTTTACTGTTCCTAATGAGCTGTGGAGTCCCCCAAGGCAGTATATTGGGGCCTTTACTGTTCCTAATAAGCTGTGGAGTCCCCCAAGGCAGTATATTGGGACCTTTACTGTTCCTAATAAGCTGTGGAGTCCCCCAAGGCAGTATATTGGGGCCTTTACTGTTCCTAATAAGCTGTGGAGTCCCCCAAGGCAGTATATTGGGACCTTTACTGTTCCTAATAAGCTGTGGAGTCCCCCAAGGCAGTATATTGGGACCTTTACTGTTCCTAATAAGCTGTGGAGTCCCCCAAGGCAGTATATTGGGGCCTTTACTGTTCCTAATAAGCTGTGGAGTCCCCCAAGGCAGTATATTGGGACCTTTACTGTTCCTAATAAGCTGTGGAGTCCCCCAAGGCAGTATATTGGGACCTTTACTGTTGCTAATAAGCTGTGGAGTCCCCCAAGGCAGTACATTGGGACCTTTACTGTTCCTAATAAGCTGTGGAGTCCCCCAAGGCAGTATATTGGGACCTTTACTGTTCCTAATAAGCTGTGGAGTCCCCCAAGGCAGTACATTGGGACCTTTACTGTTCCTAATATACATAAACGACATGTCATCGGCATGCGACTGTGAATTGTTGTTGTTTGCAGATGACTCTGCCTTGCTGGTATCAGACAAGGACAAGTCACAGGTGGAGAAAATCCTCAGTGCTGAGCTGTGTAGAACTTGCACCTGACTCGCTGACAACAAGCTATCCATACACTTGGGTAAAACTGAATCCATCCTGTTTGGGTCCCACATCAACCTCAAGAAAGTCAATGACTTCACTATAAAAGTGGGTGACATTGTTATCACCAGGAAAGATGAGGTCACCTACCTAGGTTCCATTCTAGAGGCTAATCTTTCCTGTAATAAAATGGCAACCAAGGTAATCAGAAAGGTTAACCAACGAACGAGATTTCTCTACAGAATCTCCTCTCTGGTCAACAAAAGCACCTTGAGGATTCTGGCGGGAACTCTCGTTCAACCCTTTTTCCATTACGCATGCACCTCCTGGTACCCTAGCACCTCCAAAACCCTCAAATCTAAACATCCCAGAACAAGCTAGTCAGGTTACTTCTAGACCTCCACCCCAGATCCCACCTCACTCCTACCCACTTCTCTAAAGTGGGCTGGCTCAAGGTGGAGGACAGAGTTAAACAACTTGCACTGAGCCTAGTCTATAAAATCCACTACACCTCCCTGATACCCAAGTACATGTCAAACTACTTCCTTAACGTAAATGACCGCCATAACCACAACACCAGGGGGAGCTCCACTAACCACATTAAACCCAGATTCCCATCTAACAAAAGTCTTAACTCATTCTCTTTCTATGCCACATCAATGTGGAATGCACTCCCAACAGGTGTAAAAGAAAGGGCATCTCTATCCTCCTTCAAAACCGCAATAAAAGTTCACCTCCAGGCAACTACAACCCTAAACTAACACCCTCCCCGGATTGTTAATAGTATATATCTGTAAGTGGACCCTGACTTAAACAAGTTGAAAAACGTATTAGGGTGTTACCATTTAGTGGTCAGTTGTAGGGAATATGTACTGTACTGTGCAATCTACTAATTAAAGTCTCAATCAATCAAATCAATCACTCTTGTTACGTTTTCACGTCTACAAAAGCCAAAACAGTGCAGTTGTCAGGTTGTGTAAATGTTAAATAAAAAGAGAATACAACAAATCCTTTCCAATTTATATTCAATTGAATAGACTGTCCTGACCTGAACCCGATAGAACACCTTTGGGACGAATTAGAACGTAGACTGAGAGCCAGGCCTTCTCCACCAACATCAGTGTGTGACCTCACCAATGCGCTTTTGGAAGAATGGTGGAAAATTCCTATAAACACACTCCGCAACCTTGTGGACAGCCTTCCCAGGAGAGTTGAAGCTGTAATAGCTGCAAAAGGTCATATTGAAGCCTACGGGTTAGGAATGGGATGGCACTTCAACTTCATATGTGAGTCAAAGCAGGTGGCCAAATACTTTTGTCAATATGGTGTATATTTGCAAGGCCATTTTCAAGAAGGATATTTAAAGAGACACTACATCTTGTGAGACCACGTGGGGAACTGCCCGCCATTTCCACTGGAATCAGCCGACTAGGAGCGGTACCACCGGCTTATGCCGCGTCCAATGGGTGCTACAAATTGTGACTTCAAATATTTTATTTCTTGTTTTTTTCATGTTTAAGATGTTTTAATTGCTGATGCGGGTTTATTGATTTTTAAATGCGCCAGAAAATAACCTGTTTTGTACACTTGTAGGGTTGTACGGTATACCGGTATTAGTTTAGTACACTTGTAGGGTTGTACGGTATACCGGTATTAGTTTAGTACACTTGTAGGGTTGTACGGTATACCGGTATTAGTTTAGTACACTTGTAGGGTTGTACGGTATACCGGTATTAGTTTAGTACACTTGTAGGGTTGTACGGTATACCGGTATTAGTTTAGTACACTTGTAGGGTTGTACGGTATACCGGTATTAGTTTAGTACACTTGTAGGGTTGTACGGTATACCGGTATTAGTTTAGTACACTTGTAGGGTTGTACGGTATACCGGTATTAGTTTAGTACACTTGTAGGGTTGTACGGTATACCGGTATTAGTTTAGTACACTTGTAGGGTTGTACGGTATACCGGTATTAGTTTAGTACACTTGTAGGGTTGTACGGTGTACCGGTATTAGTTTAGTACACTTGTAGGGTTGTACGGTATACCGGTATTAGTTTAGTACACTTGTAGGGTTGTACGGTATACCGGTATTAGTTTAGTACACTTGTAGGGTTGTACGGTATACCGGTATTAGTTTAGTACACTTGTAGGGTTGTACGGTATACCGGTATTAGTTTAGTACACTTGTAGGGTTGTACGGTATACCGGTTTTAGTTTAGTACACTTGTAGGGTTGTACGGTATCCCGGTATTAGTTTAGTACCCAGATACTAAGTAGAGATGTCCGATAATATCGGCCTGCCGATATTATCGGCCGATAAATGCGTTAAAATGTAATATCGGAAATTATCGGTATCGTTTTTTTAATTATCAGTATCGTTTTTTTTGTTTTTTGTTTTTTTTTTGTTTTTTTTAATTAAATCCACATAAAAAACACAAGATACACTTACAATTAGTGCACTAACCCAAAAAACCTCCCTCCCCCATTTACACTCATTCACACAAAAGGGTTGTTTCTTTCTGTTATTAATATTTTGGTTCCTACATTATATATCAATATATATCAATACAGTCTGCAAGGGATACAGTCCGTAAGCACACATGATTGTGCGTGCTGCTGCTCCACTAATAGTACTAACCTTTAACAGTTAATTTTACAAATTGTCATTAATTACTAGTTTCTATGTAACTGTTTTTATATTGTTTTACTTTCTTTTTTATTCAAGAAAATGTTTTTAATTTATTTATCTTATTTTATTTGATTCATTTTTTTTTTTTAAAGTACCTTATCTTCACCATACCTGGTTGTCCAAATTAGGCATAATAATGTGTTAATTCCACGACTGTATATATCGGTTGATATCGGTATCGGTAATTAAAGAGTTGGACAATATCGGCATATCGGCAAAAAGCCATTATCGGACATCCCTAATAATAAGGAATCATTTTCAGTACTATACCGCCTCTGAATGGTACCCACATTTGTGGTATCATCCAAAACTAATGTCAAGTATCAAAGAAGAGAAGAATAAGTGATTATTACATTTGAACAGAAGTGTAGATAGAACATGTTGAAACAGAAAATAAGCAGATATTAACAGTAAATGAACAAGAAGATTAATAATAAATTTTTACCGTTTGTCCCTCATAATGTGTACAAAATAATAGGTGTATAAATGACACAATATGTTACTGCATACGACTAATTAGGAGTCTTTGTTTGTTTACTTAAAAGACAAGTTGTCTAGTATGTTCAACATTTTATTTAAGGACAAAATTGTTCTTCGCTTGCAATAATAAACAAACGTTTAATGTGCCGTAACAATTTTTGTTCAAATAAAGCCAGTAATGCCATTTTTTGTGGTGCGCTTTATTTAGAAAAGTACTGAAAAGTATCAAAATAATTTTTGTTAGAATAATGATATATTAGTTATCACACAACTCTTATGTTTAAAGGCCGTTGCTGTAGTTATTATCTATTGTGCTCAAGCTGCACTTTTTCTTCTTGTGCAAGGCCACACAACTTGTTATCTTCCACTGCATGTGAGGAGTGGCCTCGCCGCAGATGTTTTCTGCCTTTCAGCCTGCTAACAGCCAAGGACGAACCAGCACCTCAACGAAGATAAGGCGACAGCGGGCAGACAAAGCAGAGACAGGGCACAATCACAAGGCCCCCCAGCACATTCCGTTGTGAATAATCACGTATTGTGCGTACTGAGCTGCTGGCATAATGTGTGACTCCTCCCTTTAGAAGCAGCCTCAGCATGGAACTACGGAGCTCCTCCACCGAATAAATAGAGGAGCGCGTGGGCTGTTCCTCAGAGCGTAAGGTGAGACTGTAACTGAGTGTGCAGCACCATGCGTTCTCCTCATGAGCAAAATTGAACTCTGTCTCTGCCTGATTCCTTGCTTCTTCTTCTGTTTAATAGATAGTTCGGTGCTTAAAGGCCTACTGAAATGAAATGTTTTTATTTAAACGGGGATAGCAGATCCATTCTATGTGTCATTCTTGATCATTTCGTGATATTGCCATATTTTTGCTGAAAGGATTTAGTAGAGAACAACGTCGATACATTTTGCAACTTTTGGTCTCTGATAAAAAAAACTTGCCCCTACCGGAAGTAGCGTGACGTTGTCAGTTGTTCACTCCCTCATATTTTACTATTGTTTTCAACGCAGCTAGAGCGATTCGGACCATTACCCCATTAATTTGAGCGAGGATGAAAGATTCGTGGACGAGGAACGTTAGAGTGACGGACTAGAATGCAGTGCAGGACGTATCTTTTTTCGCTCTGACCGTAACTTAGGTACAAGCTGGCTCATTGGATTCCACACTCTCTCCTTTTTCTATTGTGGATCACAGATTTGTATTTGAAAGCACCTGGGATACTATATCCTCTTGAAAATGAGAGTCCAGAACGCAAAATGGACATTCAGTGCCTTTTATCTCCACGACAATACATCGGCGAAATGCTTTAGCTACGAGCTAACGTGATAGCATCGTGCTTTAACTGCATATAGAAACAAAAACAATAAACCCCTGACTGGAAGGATAGATAGAAAATCAACAATACTATTAAACCGTGGACATGTAAATACACGGTTAATGCTTTCCAGGCTGGCGAAGCTTAACAATGCTGTGCTAACGACGCCATTGAAGCTAACTTAGCAACTTAGCAACGGGACCGCACAGAGCTATGCTAAAAACATTAGCTCTCCACCTACCCCAGCCAGCCCTCATCTGCTCATCAACACCCGTGCTCACCTGCATTCCAGCGATCGGCGGAAGGACGAAGGACTTCACCCGATGCGTTTGGCGGCCCGGAGACGTAGGAAGTCAAGGTGAGGTCGGCGGCTAGCGCGGCTAGCGCAGCTAGCGCTCCAACAAAGTCCTCCTGGTTGTGTTGCTGTAGTCCGCTGCTAATACACCGATCCCACCTACAACTGTCTTCTTTGCAGCCTTCATTGTTCATTAAACAAATTGCAAAAGATGTCCAGAATACTGTGGAATTATGAAATGAAAACAGAGCTTTTTGTATAGGATTCTACGGGGTATCATAACTTCCGTTAAACTGACTTCGTCCCGCGCATATGTCATCATACCGCAACGTTTCAGCCGGATATTTCCCGGGAAATTTAAAATGTCACTTTATAAGTGAACCCGGCCGTATTGGCATGTGTTGCAATGTTAAGATGTCATCATTGATATACAGTATAAACTATCAGACTGCGTGGTCGCTAGTAGTGGCTTTCAGTAGGCCTTTAAACCTGACAATTTTGGTACCGGTACCAAAATATTCAATGCCCAGTAGTGCGTAAATGTGTTCCTGTATAGTATTTCTCCAGCTATGGTCATGTGGGGACATCAATGATGCTATTTGGAGAGGTCATCATTGAAGTCGGACATGACTGAAGGCCTGGGTGGGAGTTACAGTCTACCAAAAATCTCTTGATTGTCTTCAAAACATTTTATAAGACACACCGATGTTTCAATCTGCACCCGCGGGGTTCAATACTGAACTCACGTGACCATCATGCATTGCAGCAGGTGCGGCGGACTTGCAGCCACTTTCAGCGAGCAAATGGCCCAAACACAGTTCTGCCTCACAGAACACAAAGAAATGAGGAGCAATAGAACTGGCAAAAAAAAACACATTGCTTTTAAGACACCTGCAATTTGCTCACAACACACACACACACACACACACACACACACACACACACACACACACACACACACACACACACAGCGCTGTGGAATCAGTGAGGCAGTAAATAAAAGTGACAAAGGCCTCCATTCCAATGTAATACGTGTCTGCCAAGGAAACACAAGACGAGGCCTGAGGCTGCTCACACCAACCACAAGGAGGAAGAGGAAGAGGAAGAGGAAGAGGAAGAGGGAGGGAATGACAAGAAAAGAGAGATGTGACAATATGGAGGACGGTTACAAGCAGAGACTTTGAAGAAAGAAGACAAGCCCAATGATGTGTTCTGCACTTGTTGTTATTGATTGTGTGCGTAAAGAGTTGTGTGACGAGCAGACATCAGCACGTGTCCGTGGCGTTATCTGCTAAAGTCGACTGAAACAATAATCCATCGCTCATTATCCCCGCCCGCTGGCACTACCACAAGCTAATTACGCAGGCGGCGGAGCACAATTGATGGACAAACACTCTAAATGGGAGTTGAGCGGATTTGGTGCAGTGCTGATTAATCACCAACGGAAGTAACCACACACAGATTGTACGAGTGTTGTCCCCATACCAATATTTTACTACCGATACCAAAATTATTTTGATACTTTTCGCTACTTTTCTAAATAAAGGGGACCACCAAAAAATTGCATTATTGGCTTTATTTGAACAAAAAATCTTACGGTACAATAAACATATGTTTATTATTGCATTTAGTGTGAATGATTTTTTAATTAAAGAAAATTGCTTTTTTTTACTTACAGAATTATTTTCATTTTAATTGTTTTATATCGGGGAATCAGGTTTGCAATTGAAGAAAATCTTTTTTATACTTATGAGTAGGGATGTCCGATAATGGCTTTTTGCCGATATCCGATATTCCGATATTGTCCAACTCTTTAATTACCGATACCGATATCAACCGATACCGATATCAACCGATATATGCAGTCGTGGAATTAACACATTATTATGCCTAATTTGGACAACCAGGTATGGTGAAGATAAGGTACTTTTTTAAAAAAATGAATCAAATAAGATAACTAAATTAAAAACATTTTCTTGAATAAAAAAGAAAGTAAAACAATATAAAAACAGTTACATAGAAACTAGTAATGAATGAAAATGAGTAAAATGAAGTGTTAAATTTTAGTACTATTAGTGGAGCAGCAGCACGCACAAACATGTGTGCTTACGGACTGTATCCCTTGCAGACTGTATTGATATATATTGATATATAATGTAGGAACCAGAATATTGATAACAGAAAGAAATGGGGGGAGGGAGGTTTTTTGGGTTGGTGCACTAATTGTAAGTGTATCTTGTGTTTTTTAAGTTGATTTAATAAAAAATAAATAAAAAAATAAATAAAAAAAACCGATACAGATAATAAAAAAACCGATACCGATAATTTCCGATATTACATTTTAACGCATTTATCGGCCGGTAATATCGGCAGGCCGATATTATCGGACATCCCTAGTAGGAACCAGAATATTGATAACAGAAAGAAATGGGGGAGGGAGGTTTTTTGGGTTGGTGCACTAATTGTAAGTGTATCGTGTGTTTTTTATGTGGATTTAATAAAAAATAAACATTTTTTTAAAAAAACAAAAAACGATACAGATAATAAAAAACCGATACCGATAATTTCCGATATTACATTTTGACGCATTTATCGATATTATCGGACATCCCTACTTACGAGTCGTTTTTTTTACATGAAAAAAATGGTTTAATACTTTTTACTAGTGAATCTTTTTTTTTTAAATTGAAGAACATTGTTTTTATATTGGGAAATCGATTTTTCAGTTGCAGAAAATTATGTTTATACTTACGAATCGTTTTTTTAAACTGAAAAAAAAAAAATGTTTTTTTTACTTGCAGATTTTTTTTGTTACCTGTGAATAATTTTTTAATTAAAGTAAATTGCGTTTTTACTAGCAGAACTTTTTTCATTTTAATTGAAGAAAATTGTTTTTGTATTGGGAAATTGATTTTTCAATTGAAGAAAATTATTTTTATACTTACGAATGTTTTTTTTACTTGAAAAAAAATTAGTTTATTGTTTTTTTAAACATTCTTTTTTACTAGCGAATCTTTTTTTTTTAAATTAAAGAAAACATTTTTTTTTTTTTACTTGCGAATTTTTGGCTGTGAGTAAAAACATTTTTGTGTATTTGTGGAGATTCTGCAGTCATTTGACTCCATCAAATATATACTATTGAGTACCAGTATCGATTCCCACGTATCTGGAACTGGTACCGTATCGGTTCAAATGTGAAAGGTACCTATCGCTATACACAGCAGCAACAGAACCAGCGTTGTCATAGCGATAAGAGCAAACTGCTGAATCAGCATTTAAGTTGTAAACAACAAAACAGGAAGTGAGTTAAAGAGAGCTAATTGAGGAACACTTCTGATCATTCAAATGCACCTTTGTGGAATTACTAAAAATATCATCAAGAAGTTGCCTACAGCCACATGTGTTAATATCAATGCCCTTATTTGCTACTGTAGACTATAACAGGGATGTTATTTGCTATTGTAGACTATAAAAGGGATGTTATTTGCTATTGTAGACTATAAGAGGTATGTTATTTGCTACTGTAGACTATAACAGGGATGTTATTTGCTATTGTAGACTATAACAGGTATGTTATTTGCTATTGTAGACTATAAGAGGTATGTTATTTGCTATTGTAGACTATAACAGGTATGTTATTTGCTATTGTAGACTATAAGAGGTATGTTATTTGCTATTGTAGACTATAACAGGTATGTTATTTGCTATTGTAGACTATAACAGGTATGTTATTTGCTATTGTAGACTATAAGAGGGATGTTCCTCCTCTTGATGTTGTCCCCATCCTTTGCAAACAAATATATCACTTCCTAATTCACTCACTTAGCAAGTGACCCGTCCACTTATCCACTTATCCAGCACAAGCTGACACAAGAAGGAGGCCAGGCTCAGCACCTTGCCGTCACGCCGCCATGGCGTTGGAGGTGCAAGGAGAAGACAGATGATTTAGTGTACTGAGCCCACCTGAGCGAGAGAAAAGGCAAGCGAGTGTCTTCAGGATGAGTACATGAAAAGTGTCTTCAGGATGAGTACATGAAAAGTGTCTTCATGATGAGTACATGAAAAGTGTCTTCAGGATGAGTACATGAAAAGTGTCTTCATGATGAGTACATGAAAAGTGTCTTCAGGATGAGTACATGAAAAGTGTCTTCAGGATGAGTACATGAAAAGTGTCTTCAGGATGAGTACATGAAAAGTGTCTTCATGATGAGTACATGAAAAGTGTCTTCAGGATGAGTACATGAAAAGTGTCTTCAGGATGAGTAGATGAAAAGTGTCTTCATGATGAGTACATGAAAAGTGTCTTCAGGATGAGTACATGAAAAGTGTCTTCAGGATGAGTACATGAAAAGTGTCTTCAGGATGAGTACATGAAAAGTGTCTTCAGGATGAGTACATGAAAAGTGTCTTCATGATGAGTACATGAAAAGTGTCTTCAGGATGAGTACATGAAAAGTGTCTTCAGGATGAGTACATGAAAAGTGTCTTCAGGATGAGTACATGAAAAAACACCACATGTTCCAACGTTATCTCAAATGTTAAGGTTGCACTAGGGTTGTAGGGTATACCGGTACTAGTATAGTACCGGTATACTAATCAATCATATTCGGTACTATACCGCTTCTAAAAAGTACCGGTCCCCCCCCCCCCCCCTCCTTTTTTAAACAGGCATGATGGCGCGTCATCACGTGATGACATTGCTGGTTTTACGAGCAGAGGAGCATGTTTGGCAGCGCACACACACAGAGTACTTACAAGCAGACACAGTGTGTAGACAGAAAAGGGAGAATGGATGCATTTTGGTGTAAAAAGTCAAGATAAAGGTGAAGTTATAACACTGAAACACCCTCAGGAAGAGATGCTTTAACACATGACTAGCTAGCTAGCGGCTAATGTCCATCCACAGTGTTTTAGCTACTTCTAAATCACTAATCCTCGCCTCCATGGCGACAAATAAAGTGAGTTTCTTCCAAGTATCATTATCACTGCAGGACGAGGAATATCTAAACATGCTTCACTACACACCGTAGGAGGACACAATAGCTCACCACCGTCACAATGTCATGGGTGGATCTACACCTGACATCCACTGTAATGATACCAAGTACAGGCGCGTATCTAGTCGATACTACTATGATTACATCGATATTTTTTAGCATCACAAAATGTTTTTTCGTTTTTGAAAAAAATGTATATTATGTTTATAAAGTCTTGAAATATGTCCCTGGACACATGAGGACTTTGAATATGATCCTGTAACTACTTGGTATCACATCCATACCTAAATGTGTGGTATCATCCAAAACTAATGTCAAGTATCAAAGAAGAGAAGAATAAGTGATTATTACATTTGAACAGAAGTGTAGATAGAACATGTTAAAACAGAAGGTAAGCAGATATTAACAGTAAATGAACAAGTAGATGAATAATCCATTTTTACAGTTTGTCCCTCATAATGTGTACAAAATAATAGGTGTATAAATGACACAATATGTTACTGCATACGTCAGCAGACTAATTGTTTACTTACTACTAAAAGACAAGTTGTCTAGTATTTTGCATAATATTGTTAAACAAAAGGCCAGATAATATGTCTTACCTTATACACACAGCATAATAATACTCCTATGTAGAAGCACAGTACAATCCATCAAGTGGTGTGGCTTCATAACTTACCTTATACACACAGCATAATAATACTCCTATGTTGAAGCACAGTACAATCCATCAAGTGGTGTGGCTTCATAACTTACCTTATACACACAGCATAATAATACTCCTATGTTGAAGCACAGTACAATCCATCAAGTGGTGTGGCTTCCAGTGTGTACTGGGGCGGTATAGCTCGGTTGGTAGAGCGGCCGTGCCAGCAACTTGAGGGTTGCAGGTTCGATCCCAGCTTCCGCCATCCTAGTCACTGCCGTTGTGTCCTTGGGCAAGACACTTTACCCACCTGCTCCCAGTGCCACCCACACTGGTTTGAATGTAATTTAGATATTGGGTTTCACTATGTAAAGCGCTTTGAGTCACTTGAGAAAAAGCGCTATATAAATGTAATTCACTTCACTTCACTTCATAGCTTACCAAAGTTCAAGTGGTGTGGCTTCATAGCTTACCAAAGTCCTACTAAAACATTTTGATACATTTTTGAGCGCCGTGTGTAATGTTCTATATTGTCAATGGAACAAATACAAGTTTGGTGTTGTTTACTTGAGTCATATTGCAGTCTACACGTATCACTTATGTGTGACTGCCATCTACTGGTCGCACTTATCATTTCACCATATACCAAATACAATAGCTTCGAGGTAGATAAGCGCAACCAAAACTGATTCCATACATTAGGCACACCGGGTTATAAGGCGCACTGTGGAGTTTTGAGGACATGAAAGGATTTTAAGTGCACCTTATAGTCCGAAGAATACGGTACTGGCAGGACACCCAAGTTGCATAATAGTGGATGTGTAAATATAGAAACATATAATAATTCCAGCCAGTATACAAAAATACATGGGTCGACATTTTTGTGAACGTTTTCGTCAAAAACCGAGTCATAGGAAAAATGATGTGTTTGAAAAGGGAGGTACCACCGTCATTGGAGCCATGAAGTACCACCATGAAGTAGCACCACCATGAAGTAGCATCATGAAGTAGCACCATGAAGTACCACCATGAAGTAGCACCACCATGAAGTAGCACCATGAAGTAGCATCATGAAGTAGCATCATGAAGTAGCATCATGAAGTAGCATCATGAAGTAGCATCATGAAGTAGCACCATGAAGTAGCATCATGAAGTAGCATCATGAAGTAGCACCATGAAGTAGCACCATGAAGTAGCACCATGAAGTAGCATCATGAAGTAGCATCATGAAGTAGCATCATGAAGTAGCACCATGAAGTAGCACCATGAAGTAGCATCATGAAGTAGCATCATGAAGTAGCACCATGAAGTAGCACCATGAAGTAGCACCACCATGAAGTAGCACCACCATGAAGTAGCATCATGAAGTAGCATCATGAAGTAGCATCATGAAGTAGCACCACCATGAAGTAGCATCATGAAGTAGCACCATGAAGTAGCATCATGAAGTAGCACCATGAAGTAGCACCATGAAGTAGCATCATGAAGTAGCACCACCATGAAGTAGCATCATGAAGTAGCACCATGAAGTAGCATCATGAAGTAGCATCATGAAGTAGCACCATGAAGTAGCACCATGAAGTAGCATCATGAAGTAGCATCATGAAGTAGCACCATGAAGTAGCACCATGAAGTAGCATCATGAAGTAGCATCATGAAGTAGCATCATGAAGTAGCACCATGAAGTAGCATCATGAAGTAGCACCATGAAGTAGCATCATGAAGTAGCACCATGAAGTAGCATCATGAAGTAGCACCATGAAGTAGCATCATGAAGTAGCATCATGAAGTAGCACCATGAAGTAGCACCATGAAGTAGCATCATGAAGTAGCACCATGAAGTAGCACCATGAAGTAGCACCATGAAGTAGCATCATGAAGTAGCACCATGAAGTAGCACCATGAAGTAGCACCATGAAGTAGCACCATGAAGTAGCATCATGAAGTAGCATCATGAAGTAGCATCATGAAGTAGCATCATGAAGTAGCATCATGAAGTAGCACCACCATGAAGTAGCACCACCATGAAGTAGCACCATGAAGTAGCATCATGAAGTAGCATCATGAAGTAGCACCATGAAGTAGCATCATGAAGTAGCACCACCATGAAGTAGCATCATGAAGTAGCACAGAAGATAGAAGACTTTGCTCTTATTGATTTCATTATGGATGAGCTGTAATATCAAGTGTAAAATCACTCTTGACTATCAATGAAAGATGTGTACAGTGGAAAACAAAACAAAACAAAGGTTGTTATTGACATCAAAACAAAGGTTGTTATTGACATCAAGCATGGCTAATTCCCCCTCGCCTGGGTGACAGGGGTGCATTGTGGGTAAGTGGGGCGTGTGGCCTTGGGTGAGCCAGAGACTCGGATGTAGGCTAATGAACACGCTGCCAGTAGTTTGTGTGTGTGTGTGTGTGTGTGTGTGTGTGTGTGTGTGTGTGTGTGTGTGTGTGTGTGTGTGTGTGTGTGTGTGTGTGTGTGTGTGTGTGTGTGTGACAGCACACAGGTTGCGCGGGCACATCTGCTGTTCCCACGGTAACAAGCAACATCCACCTCAGTCACGGTTCACAGCTCATTCATAAGGACTCCAGAGATTGAAGTGTGTGTTCATGTGTGTGTGTGTGTGTGTGTGTGTGTGTGTGTGTGTGTGTGTGTGTGTGTGCGTGCGTGCGTGTGTGCGTGCGTGCGTGCGTGCGTGCGTGCGTGTGTGTGTGCGCGCGCGCGCGCGACAAAACAACACCAACAGAGAGGGGAGAAGATGACAAGTTGTCTGACAACTTTGAAAAAGCCGACAAGAGGCGACGGGCAGTGAGTGTTGACATGTTGACATGTTGACATGCATACATGTTTACATGTCAACATGTATACATGTTGACATGTAAACATGTATACATGTTGAGATGTGTACATGTTGACATGTTGACAAGTTGACATGTTGACATGTCGACATGTTGACATGGCTGCAAACAATGCATGTCCTTAGTGGTCAGTGTGGTGCTAATGCTAATGCTAGTGCTACAGTATAGGATGACATTTCATGACAGGAAACATTACACCTTTATTCTGTATTCATGTGCTGTATTTGACCTGTTTATGTCCCAAGTACCAGGACAAGTACCAGGACAAGTATCAGGACAAGTACCAGGACAAGTACCAGGACAAGTACCAGGACAAGTACCAGGACAAGTACCAGGACAAGTACCAGGACAAGGGTACCAAACCTACAGTCGCGGTCAAAAGTGTACGTACACGTGTAAAGAACATCATGTCATGGCTGTCTTGACTTTACAATCATTTCTTATTTGTTTGTGATGTAGTGATTGGAGCACATACTTGTTGTTGTTGTGATGTAGTGATTGGAGCACATACTTGTTGTTGTTGTGATGTAGTGATTGGAGCACATACTTGTTGCTCACAAAAACATTCATGAAGTTTTTTATTCTTTTATGAATTTATTATGTGTCTACTGCAAATGTGAGGGTGAAAAGTATATATACAGCAATGTTAATATTTGCTTCCTTGGCAAGTTGACCTGCAATAAGACACTTTTGGTAGCCATCCACAAGCTTCTGCTTGACCACTTGACCACTTTTGGTAGCCATCCACAAGCTGCTGCTTGACCACTAAATTGCTGCAGTTCAGCTAAATGTGTTGGACTTGTTTCTTCAGCATTGTCCACACCTTTAAGTCAGGACTTTGGGAAGGCCATTCTAAAACCTTCATTCTAGCCTGATTTAGCCATTCCTTTACCACTTTGGATGTCATTGTGCTGTTGGAACACCCAACAAGACCCAACCTCCGGGCTGAGGATTTTAGCTTGTCCTGAACAATTTGGAGCTAATCCTCCTTTGTCATTGTCCCATTTAAAGCAGCACTTCCATTGGCAGCATAACAGTAATACTACCACCACCATGCTTGACGGTAGGCATGGTGTTCCTGGGATTAAAGGCCTCACCTTTTCTCCTCCAAACATATTGCTGGGTATTGTGGCCTAACAGCTCCATTTTTGTTTCATGTGACATCAAACAAAGGTGGAGACAAAGGTGGTGACAAAGGTGGTGACAAAGGTGGTGACAAAGGTGGAGACAAAGGTAGTGACAAAGGTGGTGACAAAGGTGGAGACAAAGGTGGTGACAAAGGTGGTGACAAAGGTGGTGACAAAGGTGGTGACAAAGGTGGAGACAAAGGTGGAGACAAAGGTGGTGACAAAGGTGGAGACAAAGGTGGTGACAAAGGTGGTGACAAAGGTGGTGACAAAGGTGGTGACAAAGGTGGAGACAAAGGTGGAGACAAAGGTGGTGACAAAGGTGGAGACAAAGGTGGTGACAAAGGTGGTGACAAAGGTGGAGACAAAGGTGGTGACAAAGGTGGTGACAAAGGTGGAGACAAAGGTGGTGACAAAGGTGGTGACAAAGGTGGAGACAAAGGTGGTGACAAAGGTGGAGACAAAGGTGGTGACAAAGGTGGAGACAAAGGTGGAGACAAAGGTGGTGACAAAGGTGGAGACTCGTAGGCTGACACGCTGGTGCACACACCACAAGCCAAGGTGGACGTGGTCATCCATCACATGTCAGCAAGTCATCACTGGTCCTTGAAGGAGGAAGAAGATGACTCCCCTGGCGGGAGCGACCAGGAGACGCAGTTCATCAATTAGCCGATCAATAACTCGCCACGCTGCTTTGGGGTCTTTGGAATGGCTCCCAATCCCTTCTGACCCAAGCCTTGAGTCCTTTGACCATACCAGTAAGAAGGAGGTCCTTAAAGGCATTAATACTGTATTTTCCGGACCATAGGGCGCACCGGATTATAAGGCACACTGCAGATGAGCGGGTCTAGTCAGGTCTATTTTCATACATAAGGTGCACCGGATTATAAGGCGCATTAAAGGAGTCATATTATTATGATGATTATTTTCTAAATGTAAAAGACTTCCTTGTGGTCTACATCAGTGGTCCCCAACCACCGGGCCGCGGTGAAATCAACATAAAAAACCCAATATATACATTCTATATCAATATAGATCAATACAGCCTGCAGGGATACAATCCGTAAGCACACATGATTGTATTTATTTATGTGGAAAAAATATATATATATTTTTTTTTTTAATGAAATCAACATAAAAAACACAATATATACATTATATATCAATATAGATCAATACAGCCTGCAGGGATACAGTCCGTAAGCACACATGATTGTATTTATTTATGTAAAAAAAAAAAAAATTTTTTTTTTTTTTTTTTTTTTTTTTTTTTAATGAAATCAACATAAAAAACACAATATATACATTCTATATCAATATAGATCAATACAGCCTGCAGCGATACAGTCCGTAAGCACACATGATTGTATTTATTTATGAAAAAAACAAAAAAAAACAAAAAACATTTTTTTTTTTTTAAATAACCCCCCACCTCCCCCACCGGTCCGTGGGACACATTTTCAAGCGTTGACCGGTCCGCAGCTACAAAAAGGTTGGGGACCACTGGTCTACATAACATGTAATGCTGCTTCTTTGATCAAAATGTTGCATAGATGATGTTTTACTCATCATCTTCAACTCACTTTCTGACAGTCTCTTCAGGATGCACCGTTTTGTGGGCGTGTCTTATTTACCTGGCTCACCTGCACAGCCATTTGTGCATAACTGCCAGTTTAACAGAGCAGCATCTCCTCATCCGTGGCTCACTAGTGCAACAACAACACCCGAAATGTGTCCCGTGAAAAAGCGTCCGACCGGAACTCTCTAATAAGTAAAGTTCCTTGGGTGAATAATGTAAAGTCACTACACCGGTATGTTTTAGTGCTTTCATGGTGAGTTTACTGACAGATATAAGTAAGAACTTTACACTACTTTATATTACAAATGGCAACATAAATGTCACATGACAAGAAGATAGAGAAAAAGAAGAAGGCATCGTCACGGACTACAAAGGCGGACGTGCGCAAATTTTCAGGACTTATGCAGATCCCAAATACAGATCAGCAGGAACCAGAGGGTAATAAAAGTTGCTTTTGCATAATATTGCGATACAAAATGTCAGATAATATGTCTTACCTTATACACACAGCATAATAATACTCCTATGTTGAAGCACAGTACAATCCATCAAGTGGTGTGGCTTCATAGCTTACCAAAGTCATACTAAAACATTTTCATACATTTTTGAGCGCCGTGTGTAATGTTCTATATTTTCAATGGAACATATAAAGTTTTGGTGTTGTTTACTTGAGTCATATTGCAGTCTACATGTATCTCTTATGTGTGACTGCCATCATAGTGTAGTCTACACGTATCTATCATGTGTCACTGCCATCTACTGGTCACACTTATCATTTCACCATGTCCCAAATAAAATAGCTTCGAGGTCGGTAAGCACAACCAAAATTATTCCGCACATTAGGCGCACCGGGTCACTCTTTCTTCGTCTCATTTTGTCCACCAAACGTTTTATACTGTGCGTGAATGCACAAAAGGTGAGCTTTGTTGATATTATTGACTTGTTATGGAGTGCTAATCATGCAAGCTAATCAATGCTAACATGATATTTAGGCTAGCTGTATGTACATATTGCATCATTATGCCTCGTGTGTTGGTATATTTGAGCTCATTTAATTTCCTTTACTTATGTCCTCTGTGTATTTAGTTTATTTTTCCATGTTTCATGACACATTATCTGTATGTAATATTGGCTGCATTTTATGATGGTTGTTAGTGTGCCTTGTTGTTCCAGACCACAGCAAACGTTACCCAGCTTCCATTAGAAGCTTTAACTTGGACACACACATCTATATATCTTTGTCCATTCTAAGACAGTCATTTCCAGGAGTTATCTCACCCTGTGAGAAGTTTTACTAATGTTATCCAATGTTGTAGAAATGTGTAGAATAAATATTACATTTCAACATTTCTGTTGCCTGCGACACATAGTCATTTTGATAGTAGGCTAATATAGCTAATTAGCCACTTACATCATGTGTTGCCATCATTATAACACTTATATAAGTCTTTTTATTTTTCTGGGGCTCCAGACAGAGTACTTTTTGGTATTTTTGGCTCTTTCAACACTTTGGGTTGCCGACCCCTGCGCTAGCTTAATGCTAATAAAAACATTGGCTATGCTATTGACATGCAACTGATTGGTGTTAGCAATTTTACATGCCGATTTCAACACCTCCATATTTGTTCATGAAAACTACAACGAAGATGCACGTTACAATCCAACAGCTGGTGTGTAATAAGTACAATACTTACAGTATTTACACTTTTTAGGGCACAACAAAGGACTAAAACCTCAACAAACTGTTTCTTTTCCTACTCTTTGTTACTGCTCATTTTTTTTCTTCAGCTTCCTTACTTGTAAGTG
>NC_084733.1:809808-864808 GCF_033978785.1 Entelurus aequoreus | reverse complement strand
ATATATATATTTACATATACATATATATATATATATATTAGGGCTGCAACAACTAATCGATTAAATCGATTAAAATCGATTATTAAAATAGTTGCCGATTAATTTATTCATCGATTTGTTGGATCTATGCTATGCGCATGCGCAGTTTTTTTTTTTTTTTTAATAAAAAACTTTTTTATTTTTTATTTTATTTATTTAAAAAAAAAAAAAAAAAAAAATTTTTTTTACTTAACCTTTATTTATAAACTGCAACATTTACACACAGCTGAGAAACAATAATCAAAATAAGTATGGTGCCAGTATGCTGTTTTTTTTTCAATAAAATACTGGATAGGATAGAAATGTAGTTTGTCTCTTTTATCCTATTATTAATCGATTAATCGAAGTAATAATCGACAGATTAATCCATTATCAAATCAATCGTTAGTTGCAGCCCTAATATATATATATATATATATATATATATATATATATATATATATATATATATATATATATATAGATAGATAGATAGATGTACCGGCCCCCAGACACATTTGTTTCTGTAAATGTGGCCCCCCGAGTCAAAATAATTGCCCAGGCCTGATTTGGAAGTTATCACACACAAAAGGTTGTATTTAGGATGAATATTGGCAGAAGAAGAAGGGTGAGTATTTGAGTATGACAGTGCGAGACCAGCAGAGGCTGCAGAGCCAACACTGTTGCACTCTGGGTAACGTATAGGAGCTGAATGTCAGCCAGTAAATGAGCTGTGACTTTCACAGAAACAGCACACTCAGCAATAAACAAACGCACACATCTTTTTTTGGTTTCAAACACACGCCAGGACGTGGGATTTGTAAAGCTCACTTCTTGCCTGATGATGAAGAGTTCTTGTCTGTTGTTCGCCCCGCAGACAACATCAGCCTTTAGAGAGTCTCTTCTCACCACCTTCCTCTTTCAAACTTCTATTTACGACCAGCCAGCCTATTTATTCCTGCCACAGACCATCGCACAAAGCGTCAGGATGAGGTCGGCGGCGTCAGGAACAGGAAGTGAGGATCGTGACCGAGGGAAGCCAAGGCAGCAAAATGGAGCCAGGAGATACGGACACCGCAGTGATGTTGCAACATCCCCAACAGCTGAGCACGAGCATCACTTCCCCTTTCATGACCTCATCATAGACACACACACTCAGCAGCTTTACATTCATCTCCATCGCTTCTTCTGCATTCATCTTCTTGTCTTACAAAGCCACAAGCAGTCAAGTTGTCACCTTGTGGAAATAGTAAATAACAACAAATCCTTTTCAACTTATATTCAATTGAATAGACTGCAAAGACAAGATATTTAACATTCGAACATGGTAAACTTTGTTATTTTTGGCAAATATTAGCTCATTTGGAATGTGATGCCTGCAACATGTTTCAAAAAAGCTGGCACAAGTGGCAAAAAAGAGTGATAAAGTTGAGGAATGCTCATCAAAGACTTATTTGGAACATCCCACAGGTGAACAGGCTAATTGGGAACAGGTGGGTGCCATGATTGGCTATAAAAGCAGCTTCCATGAAATGCTCAGTCGTTCACAAACAAGGACGGGGCGAGGGTCACCACTTGTTAACAAATGCCTGAGCAAATTGTTTAACAACAACATTTCTCAACAAGGAATTTAGGGATTTCACCATCTACGCTCCGTAATATCATCAAAAGGTTCAGAGAATGTGGAGAAATCACTGCAGGTAAGCCATGATATTACACACCTTGGATCCCTCAGGCGCTACTGCATCAAAAAGCAACATCAGTGTGTAAAGGATATCACCACATGGGCTCAGGAACACTTCAGGAAACCACTGTCAGTAACTACAGTTGGTCGCTACATCTGTAAGTGCCAGTTAAAACTCTACTATGCAAAGCCACAGCCATTTATCAACAACACCCAGAAACGTCGCCCGAGCTCATCGAAGATGGACTGATACAAAGTGGAAAAGTGTTCTGTGGTCTGATGAGTCCACATTTCAAATTGTTTTTGAAGCTGTGGACGTCGTGTCCTCCGGACCAAAGAGGAAAAGAACCATCCGGATTGTTCTAGGGTGAAAGTGTAAAAGGCAGCATGTGTGATGGTATGGGGGTGTATTAGTGGTCAAGACATGGGTAACTTACACATGTGTGATGGTATGGGGGTGTATTAGTGGCCAAGACATGGGTAACTTACACATCTGTGATGGTATGGGGGTGTATTAGTGGTCAAGACATGGGTAACTTACACATCTGTGAAGGCACCATTACTGTAATGCTGAAAGGTACATACAGCTTTTGGAGCAACATATGTTGTTATCATGGACGCCCCTGCTTATTTCAGCAAGACAATGCCAAGCCAGGTGTTACATCAACGTGGCTTCATAGTAAAAGAGTGCGGGTACTAGACTGGCCTGCCTGTAGTCCAGACATTGAAAATGTGTGGCGTCTAAAATATGAGAAGGGAGACTGTTGAACAACTTAAGCTGTACATCAAGCAAGAATGGGAAAGAATTCCACTTCAAAAATGTGTCTCCTCACTTCCCAAACCTTTACTGAGTGTTGTTCAAAGGAAAGGCCATGTAACACACTGGTAAAAATGCCTTTATTGCAATGTGTTGCTGCCATTATATTCTAAGTTCATGATTATTTGCCAAAAATAAGAAAGTTTCTGAGTGTGAACATGAAATATCTTGTCTTTGCAGTCTATTCAATTGAATATAAGTTGAAAAGGATTTGTTGTATTCTCTTTTTATTGACCATTTACACAAGGTGACAACTTGACTGGCTTTGGGTTTGTACATACATAACGTGTTATCTTACCTTGTACACTTGGCCGTAGGTGCCATTCCCCACCAGCTCCACCAGCTCAAAGATGCCAGCAGGATCCTGAGGAGAAACATAAGAGTAATCATTTTAGATCCCGCCAATCATGTCTCTGTCCGTGTACCAACGCTTCATTCATTTGTGTGCCGCCTGCGGGCAAAAAGCAGGGCACAGCCTTTTTCAGTGGCAAAAAGACAGCAGAGCAGCGTGGAAGGACCACCAGGCTTCGTACCAGCAGCTTTTAATTGTGATGAGACAGGACGTCCAAGCAAACTTAGTTCACAGCCGGAGAAAAGACACAACTTCTCCCTCAACGGCGCCTCTTTCTAACACACACACACACACACACACACACACACACACACACACACACACACACACACACACACACACACACATGCCATCTTTCCGTCTGTCTGTCTGCTCCTTCCTCGTCCTCTCCTCCTTTGCCAATGTCAGAGTAAGTGGATTTGACTTTTTTAAAGGTTTATCATTGGAGCAAAATGGTAGGTAAAGTTAAGGATGTTTTGTGATTTCTGATCCTTTGTGAGGACACCAAAGGGACTTGTGTTTGTGTGTGTTGGCAGAGCAGCACATACAGGACAGTTCAGCTTGTCGTTGTTGTTCTTTCGGCTTGTTAATAAAGAGATGGTTGATCCATCACCCCCTTTTTATGTTTGTTTGATATACAGTATTGTATTACGCTTTATATTGTGTACTAAAATATGGACTTCTGTCGAGGCTGGAACACATTATTCATATCTTACATAGAAATATGCTTCACTATACAAGAACCAATTCAGTTAGTGGATCAAGGTTCCACTGTATTACAAGTGAAATTGTGATCAAATATAAAGTTGCATCCTCCCGTCTTTTACTCCCCAGAAAACCGACAAAAACTATGACGTCATTTAGATCGAGACACGCAAGTAAACAACCACAGTGAAGGAGATATATTTCATACAACAGGAGACTGAGGGCGGCAATCAAACGCAGCACAGCAGCAAACTTGAGAAAGTGGAGTAAAACACGCTAACGTCCAGAGCTAAGGCACAGCAGTGGAGTACCCCAACGTTGTATTTTATCCATGAAGAGACTGAGGGCAGGAGTAAAATGAGACACTGTAGAGAAGTTGAGAATGTGGCGTAGAATACAGTAACACCTAGTGCTAAGCCAACGCACCGGAGTACTCCAACATTACAATGTGAGTATTTTATCCATGAAGAGACTGAGGGCAGCCTGCTGTGAGCTCCTCGGAGTGCGCCCATGGGCGTTCCTCTCCTGCACACAATCAGCAATCAACACACCTGCCGCTGATGAGAGCTCCACGTCTTTCATAAGCCCGCGTTCCAGTGCCAGAACGTAGCTACTTGTCTTGGTACAGTAAGCCCTACACATCTCTAGCTCTCCTCACCTATGTGCTTCCTTGCTCTCTGTGTTTCCCCTCCTCTGTGCTCATTGTGTCCTGTCCTGTGTCGTCATCCTGCACTTCCTCTTCCTTCCCTAGATTCGTGCTGTGTGTCTCGTCTCCCTGGATTTCCCCTGGTCTTCTTGCTGCCTCCCTGGATCTCGACCTCTCGCCTGGACACGGACTCTGACGCCTCACTCCCGCCCCTGACCTCTCGCTTGCCCACGGACCCCCGAGCCTGCCTCGCCCCTTCTGGACCTCCGCACCTCTCACAACACGCACCTTCAACATTGTAGGGTAAAACTCAGCAGCTGGACGCACCACATAGTCACACCATACCCGCTTGGATTTATTACACACGTCATTTGATTATGTTAATAAATACACCTCAGGCTAAAGGACGCCCCTTCTTCTCTACTGTACGTTAACACATCCATCCATTTTCTACCGCTTGTATATCATATTGTAGCTGTTTTATAACCATATTTTGCTGTTTTTTACATTTTTGTTGTGTTTTGCTCAATTGTAAAAAACGACTATCGAGGCGCGACATTCATATGTTGTTAATATTCAGTGTTTTATTGTTCATAGTTAATATTATAAATCCCACTTTCTTCATTTTAATGTACATTTTGGGTGTAAAAAAACTGTTAAGTTCCATTCCGTTTCTTTGAGGTGGTCTGTTTTTAGAACTCTATGGGACATTTGGTGTTAGTGTTCCTGAAAAAAAGGGAGCCAAACACACATACTGTACATCTAAATGTGTATATATCATTTATACACACACACTGTACATCTAAATGTGTGTATATCATTTATACACACATACTGTACATCTAAATGTGTATATATCATTTATACACACATACTGTACAGCTAAATGTGTATATATAATTTATACACACATACTGTACATCTAAATGTGTATATATCATTTATACACACATACTGTACATCTAAATGTATATATATCATTTATACACACATACTGTACTTCTAAATGTGTATATATCATTTATACACACATACTGTACATATAAATGTGTATATATCATTTATACACACATACTGTACAGCTAAATGTGTATATATCATTTATACACACATACTGTACATCTAAATGTGTATATATCATTTATACACACATACTGTACATCTATATGTGTATATATCATTTATACACCAGTGTTTCCCACACATTCATTTATTTGTGGCGGCCCGCCAGGAAAGAATTACGTCTGCCACAAATAACATTTAAAAAAAATAAAAATAAATAAATAAATAAATTTTAAAAAAATCTTTATTTTTTTTTTTTTTTTTTTGGTTGTTGTTGTTCTCTCCAGCTTCTCAGGCAAATCATATAGTAGATGTAGATGATCATATAGTAGATGTAGATGCCCGTATAGGCTGTTCAGATTTACTTTACAAAAGAGAAGTGTAGGATACTTCTCTTGTTGCCTTATTTGTATTTGACTTTATTAAATGTATTTCTATTAGAAACACAACATGTGTATATAACAAAGGGTGCAAAGTGTGCAGGCAGTAGGAAACACATGGTTAAGTGTAGGGAGTAAAACTGATGGCAGTCTAAAGTTCAAGATTTTTGGAGCTCTTTGTTCAGTGGATCAGATGTTTGATGAAGCTCTGTGTCTATCTACCACCACTACTGTTTATTTGTTACTGACTGTGGCAGGACACCTCTGCCTCTGTTTCACTTTATGTTGCTGGTAAATAATATGCTTGTAGTAGTAGGCTAAAGTTCAATTATTTAGTATGCACTAATTAAAGGGGCAGAGCTTTGAGACATTTTAGCTTTTATATTTTATAAGATATATTTTTTGTAAGAACCACAATTAATAAATATATTTCAGTGAATAACTTATTGTTCAAATCTGTATATAAATATGTACATAAAGTGTTGTAATTATATTGTAAAATGGATGGATGGACGTTTAAAACAAAACTATTATTAATTAGTAAGTATACATTTTTTGAGCATTTTTAGAGAAAATCATACACACATACTGTACATCTAAATGTGTATATATCATTTATACACATTGGCCCCTCAGACACGTGTTTTTCTCTCAATGTGGCCCCCAAGTCAAAATATTTGCCCAGCTCTGGATTGAAAGGCTCTGCCAATAAACTTTGATTGATTGATTGAAACACTTTTCAACGCACTTCAGTTGGATGTATAGACCAACGCACGTCCTGACTAAGGCTGGGATGTAAAACTAAAAGGTCCTCATCAAGTTCCATTAGCACTTGAAGACATTCCACCTTCGTGCTTTACGACCAAAAAGCTGGCTCAGTTCTGACAGCTCATGCAAAGTTGGGAGTTAATTAGCCAACATGCTACGCTGCCATGATTTATATGCTCAACCTTGTACTGGACGTGCACCACACAGGCACATTTACTGGCTGGCCCGGAGCACCTTTGCTTTTAACTCAAAGTGTCACCTAGCACACACACACACACACACACACACACACACACACACACACACACACACACACACACACACACATTCTTGCATTTGATACCTTCTTGAGACCTCCGAAAAATGCCTAACTCTTTAGGACCAGCCTTTCTAGATATACAAAAGATTTTTATATACAACGTTAATTATATATACATACTATGCAAATATAAAAAAGCTTGTTGTGAAAAATGAGTTGCAATTTCCCAAGAAGAAGGCCACAATTTCCCAAGAAAAACTTAAAAAGTCGTCATTTTACTCAACGGATGTCAAAATTTTACAAGAAAAACTGAACATTTGTGCAATATTGTGATAAAAGTTGGAATTTTACAAGAAAAGCTTAAAAGTCTGGCAATTTTATGAAAAGAGTCGTAATTTTACTCGACAAAAGTCACAACTTTATAAGAAAACTTTAACATTTTGGCAATATTATAATAATAATCAGAATTTTACTTGGCAAAATTATGACAAAAGTTATAATGTTACTCCAAAAATGTCAAAAAAATTGGCAGGATGGTGATAAAAGTCTGAATTTTATATGACAAGTGTCACCATTTTGCATGAAAAAGTACTAATGTTACATAAACAAAGTAATCATTTTACGAGAAAATATTGCAATATTACCGAAACATAAAGAATATGACAAATTGTTCCCAATTTTATAAGACAAAAGTCGACACATTGTGACAAAAAGACTGCTTTTCGTTAATTAATTTTCTTTTTTTTTTTTTGTTTGTAATTGGATTTGAATCTTCATTATTTACAAACTGTACTTCAAGTTATTACAGTATGTCTCTATATACATATTTATTTGATTTGATTTGATTGATTTTGGCCAAAGGGGGCGCGTTTCAATTTCTTACACACACTTGTTATTTCATATGTTGACCAGAGGGGGAGCACTTTTAAAAGCGACACACAGTCCATTTGAAAAATCCCTCCTTTTTTGGGACCACCCTAATGTTGATAGATTCCACCAGCAGGGGTGCAAATGAGACATTGTCTATTAGATGCAATGCTTTTCCGTATTGGGACCATGATTCCTCATAGTACCTCCTCATATGGAAGGTACTTTTCCGTGTTGATGTCTCCAGAAGGGTAGAAATACAAGAACACACACACACTCCCATGCAGGGGCTTTTAGCTATGCAGCATGACTAGATGGCAGTTATAAACATCATGGCAAAATAGTGCTAACGGAGGTTCTATGTGAGGTTCTACAAAGAGGCTTTAGATGCACAAGAAGGATCTCCAACAGTAGAAGGAACCCATTAACCCAACACTCCCCCTCCCTTCCAATGTGATGCACGTTGCTACGGCATCCCAACAATAGCTGGTATTCACCCTCTTCTTCCTCCTGAAGTCCATCTACGGAGCTCCTCAATGGCCCGGGGTGCCATGTTTTATCTCAACAACTTCTCCAATCCATCAAGTGTTATAAATAAGCACGGTGGCAGGCCACTTCACTAGCTGTGTGTATGTCAGCTAGTACAGTGAGCTTTACAAAGTTACAAAGCTAGTACTGTATACAAGTGAGCTTTACAAAGTTACAAAGCTAGTACTGTATACAAGTGAGCTTTACAAAGTTACAAAGCTAGTACTGTGTACAAGTGAGCTTTACAAAGTTACAAAGCTAGTACTGTATACAAGTGAGCTTTACAAAGTTACAAAGTTGTATACAAAGTGTGGCCCAGTAAAACATGGCTAGGGCCTCCATGTTACTGCCTGACAAACTCATTTTCTGCAGCGTATTTTGTGGAGAAAGGAAAAGAAAAAGTGTACAATAGAAGAGTTGTTGCATTGGATCAAAGATTCAAAGTAGAGATCGGCTTTTTTTTTTAGGACTGACACTGATTATTAGTATTATTTGCAGAAAAAGTTATTTCCACATGAATAGTGTACGTCAGCTGGACAAGGCTTTAGCTTTTTTTTTAACAATATGCTGTGCTAATAATGTGGTAAATTTAGCAGCAGAAAACATCAGGGGGATTTGACAAACACCTTTGCTAAAAATACAACAACAACAAAATCTGTCTGGAGCCGCAAAAAATGAAAAGCCGTATATACGTGTTATAGTGAACACAACACATGACGTAAAGTGTCTGTATTAGCCTACTATCAAAATGACTTTAAAAGTCTTATATAAGTGTTATAATGAAGACAACACATGATGTAAGTGTCTATATTAGCTATATTAGCCTACTATCAAAATGACTTTAAAAGTCTTATATAAGTGTTATAATGAAGACAACACATGATGTAAGTGTCTATATTAGTCATATTAGCCTACTATCAAAATGACTTTAAAAGTCTTATATAAGTGTTATAATGAAGACAACACATGATGTAAGTGTCTATATTAGCTATATTAGCCTACTATCAAAATGACTTTAAAAGTCTTATATAAGTGTTATAATGAAGACAACACATGATGTAAGTGTCTATATTAGCTATATTAGCCTACTATCAAAATGACTTTAAAAGTCTTATATAAGTGTTATAATGAAGACAACACATGATGTAAGTGTCTATATTAGCTATATTAGCCTACTATCAAAATGACTTTAAAAGTCTTATATAAGTGTTATAATGAAGACAACACATGATGTAAGTGTCTATATTAGCTATATTAGCCTACTATCAAAATGACTTTAAAAGCCTTATATAAGTGTTATAATGAAGACAACACATGATGTAAGTGTCTATATTAGCTAAATTAGCCTTCTATAAAAGGCTGAAGCAAATCTTCATTGGCAGATACTGATATACACTATATTGCCAAAAGTATTTGGCCAGCCATCCAAATGATGAGAATCAGGTGTCCTAATCACTAATCACAGGTGTATGAAATCAAGCACTTAGGCACGGAGACTGTTACTACAAACATGTGTGAAAGAATGGGCCGCTCTCAGTGATTTCCAGCATGGAACTGTCATAGGATGAAACAAATCCAGTCCTGAAATGTCCTTGTTTCTAAATGCATCTAAGCCACACATCACCAAGTCCAATGCAAAGCATGGGATGCAGTGGTGTAAAGGACATCACCACTATCTCGAGCCTTCTCTGGACTGATGAATCACACTTTTCCATCTAATGGAGCAGTCTGGCTTTGGAAGTTGCCAGGAGAACGCTACATTTCAGACTGCATTGAGCAGAGTGTGAAATTTGGTGGAGGAGGAATTATGGTGTGGGGGTTGTTTTTCAGGAGTTGGGCTTGGCCCCTTACTTCCAGTGAAAGGAACTTTGAATGCTCCAGGATACCAAAACATGTTGGACAATTCCATGCTCCCAACCTTGTGGGAACTAGGGATGATACTCGAAACCGGTTTTCCCGGTTGTTTGATAAGAAAAGAACCGAGTCCTCGGACTCGAATCCCTTTTTGAGAACCGGTACCCGTTATCGAGACCACTATAGTAAAGGAAAAGAGTTGGTTCTTTATTCGAATCCCGTCCCGACCAGAAATGCTCCATGGGACATCACAAGAAATGACGTCACGTAGCTCAGTCATTAGGCGCAGATAGCGAAAGCAGGAAAACAATGGACGGGAAAAAGCGCTCCAAGGTGTAATAAAGTTCAAAACAAAAGCTATAATCCATCAAATAACTTTACTGAGAGATTTGAGCAGGGTACAAACACATGACCAACACTTTTACCACCAACTGGAAACATAGCAACCAGGCTAGCAACGCACCTCCTTTACGGCAGCTGTCACAACCTTCTTATAGCAACCGCAGCACATACATATATATACAACACTGCAGCACATACATATATATACAACACTGCAGCACATACATATATATACAACACTGCAGCACATACATATATATACAACACTGCAGCACATACATATATATACAACACCGCAGCACATACATATATATACAACACTGCAGCACATACATATATATACAACACTGCAGCACATACATATATATACAACACTGCAGCACATACATATATATACAACACCGCAGCACATACATATATATACAACACCGCAGCACATACATATATATACAACACTGCAGCACATACATATATATACAACACTGCAGCACATACATATATATACAACACTGCAGCACATACATATATATACAACACATCTCCCTTTTTGAACTTATGTTTTTCTTTCCTTGTAAACGTTACAAAATCACACTGTATATGTGTTGTCTGTCTAATTATAAATAATGCAGACGAGGCGTGTTGGCTGAGTTCTTGACGTTTACTTTCACAGCGTGGCAACATGCAACAACACTTTTCGGGGCTACCGCGCATGCTCGTCACTCCCGTTGCATGCTGGGTAGTGTAGTTGTTATATTCCCTAGCTCATAACATTTTTCCCCCTATAAAGAAATAATGTTAACTCAATAAAGTGTATTTCTTTTTTTAGCTTTAACTTTTCATTGTTTAGCATTGTAACCACATTTGCAAACAACTTTTCTCTTCATAGAATTTTTTTTCAATAAAGAAATAAAGTGCAAAAATGTCAAAGCATCATAACAAACAGTTATGTTCCAATAGCAGCAGAAGTGCACTTTTTGGAGAGCTGTATTATTTTCAGTTTTGTGCCCAAGGGACTGATTTTATTTAACACTATATTATTATTTATACACCTATAGTGATCACAGAGACAGCTTGTTTTTGTGTTACTGTATATATTTGTTTCTCTGAAAAATCCCACTTAATATACTTTGGGTAACAACAGTCAATATTTATTTATTTTATTTTATTTTTTTAGGTGGGTAACAGTCAATATTTATTTATTTATTAGATTTTATTTTTTTCTTATATAATAAAAGTGAGCTTTTGTTAAACCAAATATTGTGTGTTTTTTTCCATATACAACAACCTATCTGGACTCCATAAGAGAATCGATAAGGAATCGGTTCGATAAGAGGATTCGATAATAGGCTCAAACTCGATAATTTCTTATCAAACATCATCCCTAGTGGGAACAGTTTGGAGCGGGCCCCTTCCTCTTCCAACATGACTGTGCACCAGAGCACAAAGCAAGGTCCATAAAGACATGGATGACAATGAACTTGACTGGCCTGCACAGAGTCCTGACCTGAACCCGATAGAACTCCTTTGGGATGAATTACAACGGATGCTGAGAGTCAGGCCTTCTCCACCAACATCAGTGTGTGACCTCACCAATGCGCTTTTGGAAGAATGGTAGAACATTCCTATAAAGACACTCTGCAACCTTGTGGACAGCCTTCCCAGGAGAGTTGAAGCTGTATTAGCTGCAAAAAGGTCATATTGAAGCCTACGGGTTAGGAATGGGATGGCACTTCAAGTTCATATGTGAGTCAAGGCAGGTGGCCAAATACTTGTGTCAGTAAGGTGTGTGTCAACATGACTAATATTGGTGTGGCTGATAACGGCTCGGTCTCTACTTGGAAGATGAACTGTCCTCCAGTCAGTCTCCCTGCAGCTTTCAGAGCTGTCAACCTTCTTGTTTGTCTGTTGTGTGCGGCCCCACACCCACAACACCAAAAAAACTCTTTGTCTGGAGTACATCCTCCCTCTCGCACGTCTCACCCACACCACGGCGAGCGTTCTAGTTTTGCAGACGGCAGTTTTTCCTCTCCTCACTTCCCCTTTTTCCTCGCTCTCAGCGCGCTCGACTTCATGACAGGAACTCCCGAGACAGGAGGATGCCGTTGCATTCCGCCTCCCTTTTTACACAACGGGAAGAGCGTGCCGAGGACGCACACGCTCGGGGGACAATTTCAGCGCCGTCCCCCCCCCCCAATCCCCCGCTCACGATCTCCTCCGCAGACGGAGAAACCGAGAGTTTTTTTTTGCTGCTCCAGTTCATGCGAGTCCTCAGGCCTGCTGATGAAAATAAAGCACGGCATCATTCATCTTTTATAGGCCACACTTGCAGGACGTCTGAATCCTGTCCCCTTTGCTCCTCCTCCCACTCGCATCACATGACCTCAGAGGCCCAATAATAGTGCCGCTTTTATTCAAAGCTGCCAAATAATGCACACGTGCTAAATGCTGAGCACATGGAAATGTCCCCAAGGGTTGAAAAGCAAACAAACCTTAGCAAACGCTTCTACGGCGCTTTTCTACCTTTTAAGGTACATAAAGCATTTTGACACTATTTCCACATTCACCCATGCAGGGCCCTAACCATCATCAGGAGCAAGGGTGATTGGCCCCATTCGTCCATACTACACCAGTTCTAGTGCTCGCAATTCTGATTTTCCTTAAGCCACTTTTATGACTGTTAAGGGAAAATGGATGTTCCCCCTCATCCACAACTCTTAGGTGAGACAAGAGCACACGTCTTCCCTTTTCTGGGAGTTCTAGATCAGTGTTTTTCAACCACTGTGCCGCGGCACACTAGTGTGCCGTGAGATGCAGTCTGGTGTGCCGTGGGAGATGATCTAATTTCACCTATTTGGGTTAAAAATATATTTTGCAAAGCAGTAATTCTAGTCTGCAAATAATGTGTTGTTGTTGAGTGTCGGTGCTGTCTAGAGCTCGGCAGAGTAACCGTGTAATACTCTTCCATATCAGTAGGTGGCAGCAGGTAACTAATTGCTTTGTAGATGTGGGAAACAGCGGGAGGCAGGGTGCAGGTAAAAAAGGTGTCTAATGCTTAAACCAAAAATAAACAAAAGGTGAGTGCCCCTAAGAAAAGGCTTAGGGAAGGCTGTGCAGAACGAAACTAAAACTGAACTGGCTACAAAGTAAACAAAAACAGAATGCTGGACGACAGCAAAGACTTACTGTGGAGCAAAGACGGCGTCCACAATGTACATCCGAACATAACATGACAATCAACAATGTCCCCACAGAGAAGGATAAAAACAACTGAAATATTCTTGACTGCTAAAACAAAGTAGATGCGGGGAAATATCGCTCAAAGGAAGACATGAAACTGCCACAGGAAAATACCAAAAAAAGAGAAAAAGGCCACCAAAATAGGAGCGCAAGACAAGAAGTAAAACACTACACACAGGAAAACAGCAAAAAAGTCCAAATAAGTCAGGGTGTGATGTGACAGGTGGTGACAGTACACCTACTTTGAGACAAGAGCTATAGTGATGCATGCTTGGTTGTGGTTTGAATTCATATCCAACAATTGCCACAACCACTTTTTACTGTCAGCTGAGTTTTGTTTTTTTAATGATTTCTGCTGGTGGTGTGCCTCCGCATTTTTTCACCGAAAAAAAATGTGCCTTGGCTCAAAAAAGGTTGAAAAACACTGTTCTAGATCATGGAAAACTGCTACTAAGCGGCGGCTAACCACGCTATATAAAACAATGAATCAATTCTATATAATAAACGATATAAGCAATAAAACAATGCCTATTAAACCCTTTAAAAAGCATCCAAAAACCTCATCAATAGCACATTTATAGGCTGTGACCCGCATATTAACCAAGGTATAGCAACATTGTTCATGTTGCTATACCTTGATTGTTGATTGCTTATTCATTATTCACGCCCCCACCACCACAGGTATCTTGGCAGTTGATGGGAAACACTGCATCATTATGCCTCCTTTGTAGCTATATTTGAGCTCATTTCATTTCCTTTACTTATGTTCATTTATATTTGCATGTCTCATGACACATTATCTGTAAGTAATATTGGCTGCATTTCTGATAGTTGTTAGTGTGCCATGTTGTTCCAGACCACAGCAAACATTAGCCAGCTTGCAAAGATTGTAATAAATCCATTAGAAGAAGACAGTTTCCTTTAACTTGGACACACACAACTATACTTTTGGTTATTCTAAGACGGTCATTTCCAGGAGTTATCTCTCCCTCTGACAAGTTGTACTAAAGTTTCCCAATGTTGTAAAAATGTGTAGAATAAATATTGCATTCTAACATTTCTGTCAACGAAGATTTGCATCAGCCTGCGACACATAGTCATTTTGATAGTTATAGCTAATTAGACACTGACATCATGTGTTGCCATCATTATAACACTTATATAAGTCTTTTCATTTTTTGACGCTCCAGACATTTTACTTTTTTGTATTTTTGGAGCTAAAGTCTCTTTAAGGGCAAAACAGGCAATAATGATGTTTCCTTTAAATATTAGGACATCTTTTTGTGGCATTTCTGGAATTGTGTAGTTGCTCCTAGAGGCCTAAAAGGATTTGATTGAGATGAAGGAAGTTAATGTGAATCCTGACATTGACTATTTTGGTGTTTCAGTAGTGTATCAATGCGGGCAGACAGCTGATCTTCATATTCTCTTCCACAAGTAAAGTGGATTAAATACGAGGACGTAAGGCAGTTGTTTTTTGAAGGGAAAAGAGCACCTTCACAAAGAGATGCCAAGCACATCCCACCCTCACATTATTCATCACATCTTTGCATCCTGACTAAGTTCTTGCATGACAAGACTTTAGTCCTCTCCACCTTATCGTGGCAGAGGAGTTTGGTTCTGGAAGCTATGTTGTCTGGGGGCTTCTATGACCCTCGGTCTGGTCTCTCAAGACAAACAGGAAGTACCAGGTCACCGGGCCCCCCTCTATAAACACAATACTGTCTTAGTAACTCAGATATTCAATTGTAGTATAGTAAAGTACCGGGATACTAATAAATCCTATTCGGTACTATACCGCCTCTAAAAAGTACCGGTTCCCCCCCGCCCTACTTTTTTTAACAAGCATGGCGGCGCCACGTGGTGACATTGCTGGTTTTACGAGCAGAGGAGCATGTTCGGCAGCGCACAATCATGGAGTACTTACAAGCAGACACAGTGTGTAGACAGAAAAGGGAGAATGGATGCATTTTGGTGTAAAAGGTAAAGATAAAGGTGAAGTTATAACACTGAAACACCCTCAGGAAGAGGTGCTTTAAGACATGGCTAGCTAGCTAGCTAACAGCTAACATCCATCCACAGTGTTTTAGCTACTTCTAAATCACTAATCCTCGCCTCCATGGCGACAAATTAAGTATGTTTCTTACAAGTATCATCCCTACACCTGACATCCACTGTAATGATACCAAGTACATGAGCGTATCTAGTCAATACTGCTATGATTACAGGGATATTTTTATCGTAACAAAATCTTTCTTCCTTTTTTTAATATTCATATTATGTTTATAAACCCAGGAAATACGTCGCTGGACACATGAGGACTTAAATTGTGACCAATGTATGATCCTGTAACTACTTGGTATCAGATCGATACCCAAATGTGTGGTATCATCCAAAACTAATGTAAAGCATCCAAACAACAGAAGAATAAGTGATTATTAACAGAAGTGTAGATAGAACATGTTAAAAGAGAAAGTAACCAGATATTAACAGTAAATGAACAAGTAGATTAATAATTCATTTTCTACCGCTTGTCCTTAATCATTTTGACAAAATAATAGAATGGAAAATGCATGCGTCAGCAGCTAAATTAGGAGCCTTTGTTTGCTTACTTGCTAATAAAAGAAAAGTTGTCTCGTATATTCACTATTTTATTTAAGGACAAAATTGCAATCAGGAGCATGTTTCATGGACCCGAAGATTTTTTGTTCAAATAAAGACAATAATCCATAAAGTATCAAAAATTATCGAAAAGTATCGAAATACATTGCCCAAATATTGGCATTGGGACAACCCGAGTACAGAGTGATCGTTCTATACTCATAGGAATACGAGACGGAGTTATTTTCACAGTGAGTTCAAGGTCTCGCCGGAAATAATAAATATAAAATAAATATCATTTATTTTCTACACAATTTTCATTTAGATAAATCTTAATGTGCTACAGCAGTGTTTCTGAACCATAGGGCTGTGGTATCTGTTTCCGAGCTGTAGTACTCAGTAATGACAATGTCAAAGAAACTGACGATGTCTGGAGTCACACAGAAGTTTCTTAAGCGCAAAAATGACGACTAAAGTTGTAAAGCCGTGTTTTCATTTGCACTTTTAACTTTTTTTAAGAAACATATTTAGTATTAATTCAGTGTATTTATTATAGCACAACATAAAAGTCTTTGTTGTCAGTTGTTTATGATTTTTTTATGCAGTATATTTGATTAGTATTTATTTTTCTAATCAGCCTGACCTGAGCCTAAGATTTTTGTGTTACAAAATGAAGACTCTTTGTGGTTAACACGTGGATTCGTATCCTTTGACAAGGTTGTAAACTGTAAGTAGGTTAGATATAATTATTGAATGCGATAAAAATCAATAGTACTACTACAGTTTTAATATTTGAGTGGTCCTCCGGCCACTTTTAGTAGAAGAGTTGGGCCCCAGGTCAAAAAGGTGAAAAAAAGCCCCATGGTAATGTTACGACGGGGTCGCATGTTTGTGCGCGGGTTGTTTCCCCAAGATGCAGCTGGAACTCCGGAAGCAGTGTGCAGGTAGGAAAAAATGTTTTATTTTTGTAAATCAGGCAAAAAACAGGAACAGAAAAGTGTGCCGATTGCAGAACTAAGCACAGGAACAGGAACAAGAAGCTAGCGTAGAACTAAGCACAGGAACAGGAACAAGAAGCTAGCGTAGAACTAAGCACAGGAACAGGAACAAGAAGCTAGCGTAGAACTAAGCACAGGAACAGGAACAAGAAGCTAGGGTAGAACTAAGCACAGGAACAGGAACAAGAAGCTGGCGTAGAACTAAGCACAGGAACAGGAACAAGAGGCTAGGGTAGAACTAAGCACAGGAACAGGAACAAGAAGCTAGCGTAGAACTAAGCACAGGAACAGGAACAAGAAGCTAGCGTAGAACTAAGCACAGGAACAGGAACAAGAAGCTGGCGTAGAACTAAGCACAGGAACAGGAACAAGAGGCTAGGGTAGAACTAAGCACAGGAACAGGAACAAGAAGCTAGCGTAGAACTAAGCACAGGAACAGGAACAAGAAGCTAGGGTAGAACTAAGCACAGGAACAGGAACAAGAAGCTAGGGTAGAACTAAGCACAGGAACAGGAACAAGAAGCTAGGGTAGAACTAAGCACAGGAACAGGAACAAGAAGCTAGGGTAGAACTAAGCACAGGAACAGGAACAAGAAGCTAGTGTAGAACTAAGCACAGGAACAGGAACAAGAAGCTAGCGTAGAACTAAGCACAGGAACAAGAAGCTAGGGTAGAACTAAGCACAGGAACAGGAACAAGAAGCTATGGTAGAACTAAGCACAGGAACAGGAACAAGAAGCTAGCGTAGAACTAAGCACAGGAACAGGAACAAGAAGCCAGCGTAGAACTAAGCACAGGAACAGGAACAAGAAGCTAGGATAACCAACATGTTGCAAGAGCAAACAAAACAGCCAGACAGAGTGTGGCCAAAGGCAGGAGTAAAAAGCTCTCTGATTCGTGCCCGGGAGCAGGTGAGCATCCCGAACACTAATCAGAGGCTGGTGAAAATAATCAGCACCCATGGCAACCAAGAAACACAAACCCAGGAGTGCAGAGACAGAACTAAGAGAGTCTTAAACTAAAACAAAACATCAACGGATCATCAGAATATTTAAATATTTAAAACAATAAAAACGTAGCAATTAAAACCGATAAATACTAAAACACTATCAGTGAAGCATAAGAAACACAAAACATGCAAAATAGTGTTTTTGGAACAGTGCATGTTTGTTGGAGCAGGTGTAGGTGTGTGAGGGTGTGGACAAGAAGGTGAAGTGGAGAAGGGATGGCAGAAGAAGTCTCAGTCTGCCTTCTCTACAGTACATAGACTACTCATGAATAAGCTCTGTGTAAGCCTTGGGCACTGCTGTGGCCCCGTTACCATGGCGCCGGTGGGGAAGGGGCCGTGGAATGCGGCCTCAGCGGGCAGTCGGCTTTGAGCGGGTTGGGGAGGGAGGCTTTGCCATCAGGCGACCGCGGGTGTTTGCTACTTAAGTCGCCGCTCACGTGAAAAGTTACAGTTCCTTTCCGTCGTCCATCTCCGGGCGTCACACCTGAGAAGGTGCCGGCCAGGTCACGTGCTTCCCCACTGCTTGGCCAGCTGACCGTTGGAAGGTGTGCTGGCTTTTCAGGGCATACCTTTCAATATGCTGCTTGTTTCAAACGCTGCCGGTGAAAAGATGGCGGCGAGTCTCTCAAGTGGCGCCCGAGGTTTAGCTGAATGCCAAAGGATTCAGAAAAGATGGCGGTGCATTGTCTCAGTTTGGTCTGCATCTGTGGGTGTGACACCCCCCTTCCCATCACCACCAGTACTGGAACAAGCTACCCCCCCTCGACAGACCCAGCTGACCTACTTCCTGTCTAGCCAGTGCATGACTGTACTCTTATCTGACAGCGTGGAAGAGGGGGGTTGTTATTTGGCTTTCAAAAGGGACCATATGCGTCAGGGGTGCCCAAACTTTTTCCACTGAAAAATCAAAGCATGCGGAGGCCATTTTGATATTTTTCATTTTCAAAACCAATACAATATATACCGTGTATGGCGCACTGGTATATACTGTAGGCCGCACCATCACATTTTATAAGAAAACAATTGTTTTCCATATATTGGCCACACAGATACGTTGCGAAATGAATTATTTACACAGAAATATTTTGGAAATGTTTATTTACACATCTTAATTGTAACGGTGTCTGTAACACGGCAGTAAAACGGCTGCTCGAACAAACCCGAAGTCAATCATCAGGCTCTCTAATCAACTAAACAGACTTAATAACTCCACGGTGACGTCTTGGTAAATTCACGACACTGAAACAATACAAAAAAGGATGCCATTGGAAGTTACTAAAAACGACGATATTAGCTAATGCTAACGACGCTAGCTTCATTACATTACGATAGCGCGTACAAATATGTATGAAAACACTCCTACCACTCTGGTCGCTTTGGTGTAGAACACATTAAAGCCTACTACAGAAAGATAGGAGTATTCAACAACGATTTCAAATGAGAAATGGTCTCAGCTGATGAGGTGCTCAAAAAATTGAGCGCGCTCCACCTAAACAAGGCCACCGTCCTTGACAATATCCCCTCCAGATTCCTCAGGGACTCTGCCTCCATCATTGCCCCGATCACCACACACATAATAAACCTCTCAATTACACAAGGCCAAGTACCAAAAGATTTCAAGATAGCAAGAGTAACTCCCCTCTTTAAAAAAGGAAGCAAATTAGAACCTGGCAACTACCGACCTGTTTCTATTCTCAGTTCCATTTCCAAAGTAATGGACAAAATAGTTTATGAACAGGTCGATAGTTACCTTGCCACCAATAAACTCATGTACAAATTCCAATCCGGCTTCAGAACTAACCACTCCACTGACACATGCCTTCTCTATGTGACTTCAGAACTAACCACTCCACTGACACATGCCTTCTCTATGTGACTTCAGAACTAACCACTCCACTGACACATGCCTTCTCTATCTGACTTCAGAACTAACCACTCCACTGACACATGCCTTCTCTATCTGACTTCAGAACTAACCACTCCGCTGACACATGCCTTCTCTATGTGACTTCAGAACTAACCACTCCACTGACACATGCCTTCTCTATCTGACTTCAGAACTAACCACTCCACTGACACATTCCTTCTCTATCTTACTTCAGAACTAACCACTCCACTGACACATGCCTTCTCTATCTGACTTCAGAACTAACCACTCCACTGACACATGCCTTCTCTATCTGACTTCAGAACTAACCACTCCACTGACACATGCCTTCTCTATCTGACTTCAGAACTAAACACTCCACTGACACATGCCTTCTCTATCTGACTTCAGAACTAACCACTCCACTGACACATGCCTTCTCTATCTGACTTCAGAACTAACCACTCCACTGACACATGCCTTCTCTATCTGACTTCAGAACTAACCACTCCACTGACACATTCCTTCTCTATCTTACTTCAGAACTAACCACTCCACTGACACATGCCTTCTCTATCTGACTTCAGAACTAAACACTCCACTGACACATGCCTTCTCTATCTGACTTCAGAACTAACCACTCCACTGACACATGCCTTCTCTATCTGACTTCAGAACTAACCACTCCACTGACACATGCCTTCTCTATCTGACTTCAGAACTAACCACTCCACTGACACATGCCTTCTCTATGTGAGCGAGCACATCAAACATGAGGTGGACGCGGGCAAATACTGCGGCATGGTCATGCTGGACCTTCAGAAGGTCTTTGACACCGTTAACCACGCTATACTGTTGGATAAGCTCAGAGCAATCGGATTGAACAAAACCTCTTGGAGCTGGATGCAATCTTACTTGGAGGGGAGGGAACAGGTGGTAGAGGTGAACCACACTGTGCCCCCCCCCCACCCCCCCACCCCCCTCTCGGTGAGCTGTGGAGTCCCCCAAGGCAGTATATTGGGACCTTTACTGTTCCTAATATACATAAACGACATGTCATCAGCATGCGACTGTGAATTGTTCTTGTTTGCGGATGACTCTGCCCTGCTGGTATCAGACAAGGACAAGTCACAGGTGGAGAAAATCCTCAGTGCTGAACTGTGTAGAACTCGCACCTGGCTCGCTGACAACAAGCTATCCATACACTTGGGTAAAACTGAATCCATCCTGTTTGGGTCCCACATCAAACTTAAGAAAGTCAATGACTTAAGTGGGTGACATTGTTATCACCAGGAAAGATGAGGTCACCTACCTAGGTTCCATTCTAGAGGCTAACCTTTCCTGTGATAAAATGGTCATCATGTAGTACTGCTTGAAATTGCATGCCTTTTAAAGGCCTACTGAAAGCCACTACTAGCGACCACGCAGTCTGATAGTTTATATATCAATGATGAAATCTTAACACTGCAACACATGCCAATACGGCCGGGTTAACTTATAAAGTGACTTTTAAAACTTCCTGGGAAATATCCGGCTGAAACGTCGCGGTATGATGACGTATGCGCGTGACGAAGTCAGAGTAACGGAAGTTATGGTACCCCGTAGAATCCTATACAAAAAGCTCTGTTTTCATTTCATAATTCCACAGTATTTTGGACATCTTTTGCAATTTGTTTAATGAACAATGAAGGCTGCAAAGAAGACAGTTGTAGGTGGGATCGGTGTATTAGCAGCGGACTACAGCAACACAACCAGGAGGACTTTGTTGGAGCGCTAGCAGCGCTAGCCGCGCTAGCCGCCGACCTCACCTTGACTTCCTACGTCTCCGGGCCGCCAAACGCATCGGGTGAAGTCCTTCGTCCTTCCGCCCATCGCTGGAACGCAGGTGAGCACGGGTGTTGATGAGTAGATGAGGGCTGGCTGGCGTAGGTGGATAGCTAATGTTTTTAGCATAGCTCTGTGAGGTCCCGTTGCTAAGTTGCTAAGTTAGCTTCAATGGCGTCGTTAGCACAGCATTGTTAACCTTCGCCAGCCTGGAAAGCATTAACCGTGTATTTACATGTCCACGGTTTAATAGTATTGTTGATTTTCTATCTATCCTTCCTTCTATCCTTTATTTTTTTGTTTCTATATGCAGTTAAAGCACGATGCTATCACGTTAGCTCGTAGCTAAAGCATTTCGCCGATGTATTGTCGTGGAGATAAAAGGCACTGAATGTCCATTTCGCGTTCTCGACTGTCATTTTCAAGAGGATATAGTATCCCAGGTGGTTTAAAATACAAATCTGTGATCCACAATAGAAAAAGGAGAGTGTGGAATCCAATGAGCCAGCTTGTACCTAAGTTACGGTCAGAGCGAAAAAAGATACGTCCTGCACTGCACTCTAGTCCTTCACTGTAACGTTCCTCATCTACGAATCTTTCATCCTCGCTCAAATTAATGGGGTAATCATCACTTTCTCGGTCCGAATCTCTCTCGCTCCATTGTAAACAACGGGAAATTGTGAGGAATACTAGCTCCTGTGACGTCACGCTACTTCCGCTACAGGCAAGGCTTTTTTTTATCAGCGAGCAAAAGTTGCGAACTTTATCGTCGATTTTCTCTACTAAATCCTTTCAGCAAAAATATGGCAATATCACGAAATGATCAAGTATGACACATAGAATGGATCTGCTATTCCCGTTTAAATAAAAAAAAAAATCATTTCAGTAGGCCTTTAAACTTTAATAGCATCCAATATTGCAACAAATATTACAGTATATGATCATAATTTCCAAACATGTTTTTGTCTAAACTAAAATACTTAACTTTACAGCAAACTACCCATCAAACTAATAAAAAAAGACAATACATTTTACGTTGTTCTTTACAGCATATTACTGTAAATTGAAACAAAACTACTAGTTTTTTTCAATTGAAATGGTTGATTTATATAGGCTAGAGCAGTGGTTCTCAACCTTTTTTCAGTGATGTACCCCCTAAGAACATTTTTTTAATTCAAGTACCCCCTAATCAGAGCAAAGCATTTTTGGTTGAAAAAAAGAAATAAAGAAGTAAAATACAGCACTATGTCATCAGTTTCTGATTTATTAAATTGTATAACAGTGCAAAATATTGCTCATTTGTAGTGGTCTTTCTTGAACTATTTGAAAAAAAAAAGATATAAAAATAACTAAAAACTTGTTGAAAAATAAACAAGTGATTCAATTCTAAATAAAGATTTCTACACATAGAAGTAATCATCAACTTAAAGTGGCCTCTTTGGGGATTGTAATAAAGATCCATCTGGATTCATCAACTTCATTCTAAACATTTCTTCACAAAAAAAGAAATCTTTAACATCAATATTTATGGAACATGTCCACAACAAATCTAGCTGTCAACACTCTTCCCAGTTCTTTTTGACAGACATTTTAGTGAGGGTCACACCATCGTGGCATGGAGGGAACTCTGGCTTTATGCTCATGAATGGAATAGCCTACTTGATTTCATGTTCAGTTTATGAACTTACATTCATATTTTCTTGAAGTATTATTCAATAAATATATTTATAAAGGATTTTTGAATTGTTGCTATTTTTAGAATATTTAGAAAAAATCTCACATACCCCTTGGCATACCTTCAAGTACCCCCAGGGGTACGCGTACCCCCATTTGAGAACCACTGGGCTGGACTATATAAATCAAGCAATTATAAATACACATCAGTAGGCTAAATGAACCCCTTCAACATACTACTGTATTTTGCGTCAAAATTCTGTTGACTGAGCTGCCAGTTTTTGACTGTAAAATCTACGGTTGTAGTTTTTAACGGTGTATTACTGTAAATGGAAATACATTTGTTGTTACGTTAGAAAAACTGGCAGCCAAGTTGCCAGAATAAAAAAATTACTTGTACTGTTTTTCCATGAATAATATCATGTTGTAAAAACCAATGTATATTTAACAGTAGCATTCTGGCAACTAAGCTGCCAGCTTTTTTCCGTAACCCCCCCAAAAAAAACACAAAAGCGGTACAGTTTTTGCATTTACCGTATCATGTTGTAAAAAGTAAAAAAAAAACACTATTTTACAGTAAAATTTTGTAAATGTAAAGTTTTTACTGCAAAATCAACAGTCTACTTAAAACAATTGATTTAATTAATAATGAACTCCAGAGGCAAATTCATACTTTATTCACTGTAACAAGCGGCCCTCTCATAACTGCCATGTTGAAAACCACTTTGACATCCATGTTCTAATCGCTCTGGCGGGGTTGCTATTTGTTTTTGCAAATACCCCGAGGAGATTGTGACTCACAGAGATGATGACAATGGTCACTGGTTGATGGTATTAGTTACAATTGAAAGTCAACTTGTCATATTGGCAAACATTTATGGCTTCAACAACTTTAATGGAACATATCACTCTTGTGTTCACAGAAATCTAACGTACTTATCATATTATTGTAGGAGGAGACTGGAATATGACATCCCGAGGCAAGTGAAAAATAAAATAAACAGTATTATAAGTATATGACATGACAGACAACAATTGTATAGACACGTGGAGAATGTTAAACTCCAATGTCAAAAGTTATACATGAATTAATGGGGGGAACAAGTCCAGACTAATCTACTGGGTAATCAGTGATAATATACAAAACTTAAAAGCAGTGAAGTTGTCACGTTGTGTAAATGGTAAATAAAAAGAGAATACAACAAATCCTTTTCAACTTATATTCAATTGAATAGACTGCAAAGACAATACACTTAATGTTACAACTGGAAAACCTTGTTATTTTTTTGCAAAAATTAGCTCATTTGGAATTTGATGCCTGCAACATGTTTCAAAAAAGCTGGCACAAGTGGCAAAAAAGAGTGATAAAGTTGAGGAATGCTCATCAAACACTTATTTGGAACATCCCACAGGTGAACAGGCTAATTGGGAACAGGTGGGTGCCATGATTGGCTATAAAAGCAGATTCCATGAAATGCTCAGTCATTCACAAACAAGGATGAGGCGAGGGTCACCACTTTGTCAACAAATGCCTGAGCAAATTGTGGAACAGTTTAAGAAAAACCTTTCTCAAGCAGCTATTGCAAGGAATTTAGGGATTTCACCATCTACGCTCCGTAATATCATCAAAGGGTTGAGAGAATGTGGAGAAATCACTGCACGTAAGCAGCTAAGCCCGTGACCTTCCATCCCTCAGGCTGTACTACATCAACAAGCCACATCAGTGTGTAAAGGATATCACCACATGGGCTCAGGAACACTTCAGAAACCCACTGTCAGTAACTACAGTTGGTCGCTACATCTGTAAGTGCAAGTTAAAACTCTCCTATGCAAGGCGAAAACCGTTTATCAACAACACCCAGAAACACCGTCGGCTTCGCTGGGCCTGAGCTCATCTAAGATGGACTGATACAAAGTGGAAAAGTGTTCTGTGGTCTGACGAGTCCACATTTCAAATTGTTTTTGGAAACTGTGGACGTTGTGTCCTCCGGACCAAAGAGGAAAAGAACCATCCGGATTGTTCTAGGCCAGGGGTCGGCAACCTTTACCACTCAAAGAGCCATTTTGGCAAGTTTCACAAATTAAAGAAAGTAATGGGAGCCACAAAAAAAATTTTTAAATTTTAAATAAAAAACACCGCATACAAAGCTTAAACGCTTTGTCCTATGTTAACTATGGGTCTCCGACACACGCACCGGCACGCACTTTAATGTGGAAATGTGATGTTAGTGCAGCCCGCGAGTTTTGAATGAATGGCGCTTGATAGCGTCATACTTGCCAAACCTCTCATTTTTCCCGGGAGACTCCCGAATATCAGAGCGTGATGACACTGCATTTGGCGCCCTCTACAGTCTGACCTAACAGTGTACCTGCTCGACCACACGTACAATGCAATTTCAGCTTGCTCACGTAAGTGACAGCAAGGCGTACTAACTCAGCAGCCACACATCTTACACTGACGGTACCAATACCCAGAATCCCATGCAGCCCTAACTCTTCCGCTCAACCAACACACGGAGAGGGGGGGGTTGATGTGTGGGGGGATTTGGTGGTAGCGGGGGTGTATAATGTAGACCGGAAGAGTTAGGGCTGCATGGGATTCTGGGTAATGGTTGTGTTGTGTTTATGTTGTGTTACGGTGGGATGTTCTCCAGAAATGTGTTTTTCATTCTTTTTTGGTGTGGGTTCACAGTGGCGCATATTTGTAACGTAACAATGTTAAAGTTGTTTGATACGGCTACCGTCAGTGTAAACTGTGTGGCTGATGAGTAAGTATGCTTTGCTGTCTCCTGTGTGTGCAAGTAATAACAACATGCAACATGTGGCTGGACTGGCACGCTGTAATGTAATGCTATAGAGGACAATTACTGCAGTGCAATTAGGGCACGCCCTTTAATTAGTAATTAGAGTGTAAATAGGATTATTTTTTCCCTGGGAGTAATCTATGAGAGACACTGAGATCCATAAATCTCCTGGGAAAATCGGGGGGATCGGCATGTATGTAGCTGAGCCGCATCAGAGTGGTCAAGGAGCCGCATGCGGCTCCGGAGCCGCGGGTTGCCGACCCCTGTTCTAGGCGCAAAGTGTAAAAGTCAGCATGTGTGATGGTATGGGGGTGTATTAGTGGTCAAGACATGGGTAACTTACACATGTGTGATGGTATGGGGGTGTATTAGTGGTCAAGACATGGGTAACTTACACATGTGTGATGGTATGGGGGTGTATTAGTGGCCAAGACATGGGTAACTTACACATCTGTGATGGTATGGGGAAGTATTAGTGGCCAAGACATGGGTAACTTACACATCTGTGAAGGCACCATTAATGCTGAAAGGTACATACAGCTTTTGGAGCAACATATGTTGTTATCATGGACGCCCCTGCTTATTTCAGCAAGACAATGCCAAGCCAGGTGTTACATCAACGTGGCTTCATAGTAAAAGAGTGCGGGTACTAGACTGGCCTGCCTGTAGTCCAGACATTGAAAATGTGTGGCGTGTAAAATATGAGAAGGGAGACTGTTGAACAACTTAAGCTGTACATCAAGCAAGAATGGGAAAGAATTCCACTTCAAAAATGTGTCTCCTCACTTCCCAAACCTTTACTGAGTGTTGTTAAAAGGAAAGGCCATGTAACACAGTGGTGAACATGCCCTTTCCCAACTACTTTGGCACGTGTTGCAGCCATGAAATTCTAAGTTAATGATTATTTGCAACTTGCAACTTATTTGAACATGAAATATGTTGTCTTTGTAGCATATTCAACTGAATATGGCTTGAAAAGGATTTGCAAATCATTGTATTCACTTTATATTTACATCTAACACCATTTCCCAACTCATATGGAAACAGGGTTTGTATTTGATTTATTATTGGTTAGCTTCAGATTAACAATGTTATTAAAAATAATAAGTGACAAACTATACTCTAAAAATGTTGGTCTTACTTAAAAATGCACACATTTAGTTGTATTCAGTGTTAAAAAAATATTATATGTCTCTCACAGAAATACATTTCAAAATATTTGGCTTCCATGGCTCTCACGGCCAAAAAGGTTCCCGACCCCTGCTCTAGCCTTTAAATAGACCCCTTTTTAGACCAGTTGATCTGCCACTTCTCTCTTTTCTGCTTTGAGCCCTCCTCCTGCATGGAGAGGTTTTCAGATGACCACTTCTAGACCTCCACCCCAGATCACACCTCACTCCTACCCACTTCTCCAAAGTGGGCTGGCTCAAGGTGGAGGACAGAGTTAAACAACTTGCACTGAGCCTAGTCTATAAAATCCACTACACCTCCCTGATACCCAAGTACATGTCAAACTACTTCCTTAACGTAAATGACCGCCATAACCACAACACCAGGGGGAGCTCCACTAACCACATTAAACCCAGATTCCCATCTAACAAAGGTCTTAACTCATTCTCTTTCTATGCCACATCAATGTGGAATGCACTCCCAACAGGTATAAAAGAAAGGGCATCTCTATCCTCCTTCAAAACCGCAATAAAAGTTCACCTCCAGGCAGCTACAACCCTAAACTAACACCCTCCCCGGATTGTTAATAATCAAATGTAAACAATCAAATGCAGATACTTTTTCTTTTTCTTATGCCTTCTGATCTCTCTCTCTCTCTCTCTCTCTCTCTCTCTCTATGTCCACTACTTGATGTCCATATCCTACCCCCCCCCCCCAACCCCCTCCACACCCCTGATTGTAAATAATGTAAATAATTCAATGTGATTATCTTGTGTGATGACTGTATTATGATGATAGTATATATCAGGGGTCACCAACCTTTTTGAAAGCAAGAGCTACTTCTTGGGTAGTGATTAATGCGAAGGGCTACCAGTTTGATACACACTTCAATAAATTGCCAGAAATAGCCAATTTGGTCAATTTACCTTTAACTCTATGTTATTATTAATAATTAATGATATTTACACTTAATTGAATGGTTTAAAAGAGGAGAAAACACAAAAAAAATGACAATTAAATTTTGAAACATAGTTTATCTTCAATTTCGACTCTTTAAAATTCAAAATTCAACCTAAAAAAAGAAGAGAAAAACTAGCTAATTTGAATCTTTTTGAAAAAAAAATAAAAAATAATTTATGGAACATCATCAGTAATTTTTCCTGATTAAGATTAATTTTAGAATTTTAATGACATGTTTTAAATAGGTTAAAATCCAATCTACACTTTGTTAGAATATACAACAAATTGGACCAAGCTATATTTCTAACAAAGACAAATCATTATTTCTTCTAGATTTTCCAGAACAAAAATTTTAAAAGAAATTCAAAAGACTTTGAAATAAGATTTAAATGTGATTTTACAGATTTTCTCGATTTGCCAGAATAATTTTTTTGAATTTTGAAGTTTGAAGAAACATTTCACAAATATTCTTTGTCGAAAAAACAGAAGCTAAAATGAAGAATTAAATTAAAATGTATTTATTATTCTTTACAATAAAAAAAAAAAATTTACTTGAACATTGATTTAAATTGTCAGGAAAGAAGAGGAAGGAATTTAAAAGGTAAAAAGGTATATGTGTTTAAAAATCCTAAAATCATTTTTAAGGTTGTATTTTTTCTCTAAAATTGTCTTTCTGAAAGTTATAAGAAGCAAAGTAAAAAAAAATAATGCATTTATTTAAACAAGTGAAGACCAAGTCTTTAAAATATTTTCTTGGATTTTCAAATTCTATTTGAGTTTTGTCTCTCTTAGAATTAAGAATGTCGGGCAAAGCGAGACCAGCTTGCTAGTAAATAAATACAATTTAAAAAATAGAGGCAGCTCACTGGTAAGTGCTGCTATTTGAGCTATTTTTAGAACAGGCCAGCGGGCTACTCATCTGGTCCTTACGGGCTACCTGGTGCCCGCGGGCACCGCGTTGGTGACCCCTGCTATATATGATAGTATATATCTGTATCATGAATCAATTTAAGTGGACCCCGACTTAAACAAGTGTAAAAACTTATTGGGGTGTTACCATTTAGTGGTCAATTGTAGGGAATATGTACTTCACTGTGCAACCTACTAATAAAAGTCTCAATCAATCAATCAAAGGGATCAGCCTCCACAGAGGACGTGCTAGCTATTCCCTTCCAAGGTTTCTCCTTCTTCACGTTGGCTTGACTTTTTGGGATCTGAGCCCAGGATGTCGTTGTGGCTTGAGCAGCCCTTTGAGACATTTGTGATTAAGAGCTACATAATTCAACTTTGATTGATTGATTGATTGATTATTATGTTTAAGACTCCACACAGCATGCAGGTTGGCAAATGTCCACACAAACATGAACAAATGAATATAAATACACAGCAAGAAACACAAAACATGTTTAGAAATGAGTTGGAGTGGTCTAGTGTGCAAAGTACAAGAAAAGTATGAGGAATACAAGAAAAGTATGATTAATACAATAAAAGTATGATTAATACAGTAAAAGTATGATGAATACAAGAAGAGTATCATGAATACTCGGTATAGCTCGGTTGGTAGAGTGGCTGTGCCAGCAACTTAAGGGTTGCAGGTTCGATCCCCGCTTCCGCCATCCTAGTCACTGCCGTTGTGTCCTTGGGCAAGACACTTTACCCACCTGCTCCCAGTGCCACCCACACTGCTTTATATGTAACTTAGATATTGGCTTTCACTATGTAAAGCGCTTTGAGTCACTAGAGAAAAGCGCTATATAAATATAATTCACTTCACAATACATTAAAAGTGTGATGAATACAATAAAAGTGTGATGAATACAATAAAAGTATGATGAATACAAGAAAAGTATGATGAATACATTAAAAGTGTGATGAATACAAGAAAAGTATGATGAATACATTAAAAGTGTGATGAATACAAGAAAAGTATGATGAATACAAGAAAAGTATGATTAATACATTAAAAGTATGATGAATACATTAAAAGTATGATGAATACAAGAAAAGTATGATGAATACATTAAAAGTATGACTAATACAAGAAGAGTATAATGAATATAAAGTAAAGTATAATGACTACAATAAGTGTATAATGACTACAATAAGAGTATGATGACTACAATAAGAGTATAATGAATATAAAGTAACTCACCCTCAGAGCAGACAGATCTATTTCATCCAGACTTCGAGCAGGAGAATCACTCGCCATGATGATGATGATGAGGATGATGAAGGACACACACTAAACACTCAAATGTCCACTTATTTTTTTAAAAAAAGCTTCCAATGTTTGAAAAGAAATAAAAAGACAGCCTCCTCTCGGTGTAAACACGCCGCTATGCTTCCACCGCTTCCGGGTCCATGTCGGCGGCTGCTCACTGGATGCTCAGGCCGAGATGCGCGCACTGTCAGGCGGCCGCGAGTGTCTGAGTCCACCGCTGATGTCTGGATGACTAGCAGCAGCCTGGGAAGGGGAGGGGCCTGGGAAGGGGAGGGGCCTCTATGTGGGCGGGGACTCGGGCGGGTAGCGCTCAAAATACCGGAAGTGATTGTGGTTTTTGATTGATTGATTGAAACTTTTATTAGTAGATCGCACAGTACAGTACATATTCCCTAAGTACAGTACATATCCCCTAAGTACAGTACATATTACCTAACTACAGTATATATTCCCTAAGTACAGTACATATCCCCTAAGTACAGTACATATTCCCTAAATACAGTACATATCCCCTAAGTACAGTACATATCCCCTAAGTACAGTATATATCCCCTAAGTACAGTACATATCCCCTAAGTACAGTAGATATTACCTAAGTACATATTACCTAAGTACAGTACATATTCCCTAAGTACAGTACATATCCCCTAAGTACAGTACATATTCCCTAAGTACAGTATATATTCCCTAAGTACAGTACATATCCCCTAAGTACAGTACATATTACCTAAGTACATATTACCTAAGTACAGTACATATTCCCTAAGTACAGTACATATTCCCTAAGTACAGTATATATCCCCTAAATACAGTACATATTCCCTAAATACAGTACATATTCCCTAAGTACAGTACATATCCCCTAAGTACAGTACATATTACCTAAGTACAGTATATATTCCCTAAGTACAGTACATATCCCCTAAGTACAGTACATATTCCCTAAATACAGTACATATTCCCTAAGTACAGTACATATCCCCTAAGTACAGTACATATTCCCTAAGTACAGTACATATCCCCTAAGTACAGTACATATTCCCTAAATACAGTACATATTCCCTAAGTACAGTATATATTCCCTAAGTACAGTACATATCCCCTAAGTACAGTACATATTCCCTAAGTACAGTACATATCCCCTAAGTACAGTACATATTCCCTAAGTACAGTACATATCCCCTAAGTACAGTACATATTCCCTAAGTACAGTACATATCCCCTAAGTACAGTACATATTCCCTAAGTACAGTATATATTCCCTAAGTACAGTACATATTCCCTAAGTACAGTACATATTCCCTAAATACAGTACATATTCCCTAAGTACAGTAGATATCCCCTAAGTACAGTACATATTCCCTAAATACAGTACATATTCCCTAAATACAGTACATATTCCTTAAGTACAGTACATATTCCCTAAGTACAGTACATATTCCCTAAGAACAGTACATATTCCCTAAGTACAGTACATATTACCTAAGTACAGTACATATTCCCTAAATACAGTACATATTCCCTAAGTACAGTACATATTCCCTAAGTACAGTATATATTCCCTAAGTACAGTACATATCCCCTAAGTACAGTACATATTACCTAAGTACATATTACCTAAGTACAGTACATATTCCCTAAGTACAGTACATATCCCCTAAGTACAGTACATATTCCCTAAGTACAGTACATATTCCTTAAGTACAGTACATATCCCCTAAGTACAGTACATATTCCCTAAGAACAGTACATATTCCCTAAGTACAGTACATATTACCTAAGTACAGTGTATATTCCCTAAGTACAGTACATATTACCTAAGTACAGTACATATCCCCTAAGTACAGTACATATTCCCTAAGAACAGTACATATCCCCTAAGTACAGTACATATTACCTAAGTACAGTGTATATTCCCTAAGTACAGTACATATTACCTAAGTACAGTACATATCCCCTAAGTACAGTACATATTCCCTAAATACAGTACATATCCCCTAAATACAGTATATATTCCCTAAGTACAGTACATATTCCCTAAGTACAGTATATATTCCCTAAGTACAGTATATATCCCCTAAGTACAGTACATATCCCCTAAATACAGTATATATTCCCTAAGTACAGTACATATTCCCTAAGTACAGTACATATTCCCTAAATACAGTACATATTCCCTAAGTACAGTACATATCCCCTAAGTACAGTACATATTAGCTAAGTACAGTATATATCCCCTAAGTACAGTACATATTCCCTAAGTACAGTATATATTCCCTAAGTACAGTACATATCCCCTAAGTACAGTACATATTCCCTAAGTACAGTACATATTCCCTAAGTACATATTCCCTAAGTACAGTACATATCCCCTAAGTACAGTACATATTCCCTAAGTACATATTCCCTAAGTACAGTACATATCCCCTAAGTACAGTACATATTCCCTAAATACATATTCCCTAAGTACAGTATATATTCCCTAAGTACAGTACATATTCCCTAAGTACAGTATATATTCCCTAAGTACAGTATATATCCCCTAAGTACAGTACATATTCCCTAAATACAGTACATATTCCCTAAGTACAGTACATATCCCCTAAGTACAGTACATATCCCCTAAGTACAGTACATATTACCTAAGTACAGTACATATTCCCTAAGTACAGTACATATTCCTTAAGTACAGTACATATCCCCTAAGTACAGTACATATTCCCTAAGTACAGTACATATTCCTTAAGTACAGTACATATCCCCTAAGTACAGTACATATTCCCTAAATACAGTACATATCCCCTAAGTACAGTACATATTCCCTAAGTACAGTACATATTCCCTAAATACAGTACATATTCCCTAAGTACAGTACATATCCCCTAAGTACAGTACATATTCCCTAAGAACAGTACATATTCCCTAAGTACAGTACATATTACCTAAGTACAGTGTATATTCCCTAAGTACAGTACATATTACCTAAGTACAGTACATATCCCCTAAGTACAGTACATATTCCCTAAGAACAGTACATATCCCCTAAGTACAGTACATATTACCTAAGTACAGTGTATATTCCCTAAGTACAGTACATATCCCCTAAGTACAGTACATATTACCTAAGTACAGTACATATCCCCTAAGTACAGTACATATTCCCTAAATACAGTACATATCCCCTAAATACAGTATATATTCCCTAAGTACAGTACATATTCCCTAAGTACAGTATATATTCCCTAAGTACAGTATATATCCCCTAAGTACAGTACATATCCCCTAAATACAGTATATATTCCCTAAGTACAGTACATATTACCTAAGTACAGTACATATTCCCTAAGTACAGTACATATTCCCTAAATACAGTACATATTCCCTAAGTACAGTACATATCCCCTAAGTACAGTACATATCCCCTAAATACAGTACATATCCCCTAAGTACAGTACATATTAGCTAAGTACAGTATATATCCCCTAAGTACAGTACATATTCCCTAAGTACAGTATATATTCCCTAAGTACAGTACATATCCCCTAAGTACAGTACATATTCCCTAAGTACAGTACATATTCCCTAAGTACATATTCCCTAAGTACAGTACATATCCCCTAAGTACAGTACATATTCCCTAAGTACATATTCCCTAAGTACAGTACATATCCCCTAAGTACAGTACATATTCCCTAAATACATATTCCCTAAGTACAGTATATATTCCCTAAGTACAGTACATATTCCCTAAGTACAGTATATATTCCCTAAGTACAGTATATATCCCCTAAGTACAGTACATATTCCCTAAATACAGTACATATTCCCTAAGTACAGTACATATCCCCTAAGTACAGTACATATCCCCTAAATACAGTACATATCCCCTAAGTACAGTACATATTAGCTAAGTACAGTACATATCCCCTAAGTACAGTACATATTCCCTAAGTACAGTATATATTCCCTAAGTACAGTACATATCCCCTAAGTACAGTACATATTCCCTAAGTACAGTACATATTCCCTAAGTACATATTCCCTAAGTACAGTACATATCCCCTAAGTACAGTACATATTCCCTAAGTACATATTCCCTAAGTACAGTACATATCCCCTAAGTACAGTACATATTCCCTAAATACATATTCCCTAAGTACAGTATATATTCCCTAAGTACAGTACATATTCCCTAAATACAGTACATATTACCTAAGTACAGTACATATTCCCCAAATACAGTACATATTACCTAAGTACAGTACATATTCCCTAAGTACAGTACATATCCCCTAAATACAGTACATATTCCCTAAGTACATATTCCCTAAGTACAGTACATATTCCCTAAATACATATCCCCTAAGTACAGTACATATTTCCTAAGTACAGTATATATTCCCTAAGTACAGTACATATTCCCTAAGTACAGTACATATCCCCTAAGTACAGTACATATTCCCTAAGTACATATTCCCTAAGTACAGTACATATTACCTAAGTACAGTACATATTCCCTAAGTACATATTCCTAAGTACAGTACATATTCCCTAAGTACATATTCCCTAAGTACAGTACATATTCTCTAAGTACAGTACATATTCCCTAAGTACAGTACATATTCCCTAAGTACAGTACATATCCCCTAAGTACAGTACATATTCCCTAAGTACATATTCCCTAAGTACAGTACATATTACCTAAGTACAGTACATATTCCCTAAGTACATATTCCTAAGTACAGTACATATTCCCTAAGTACATATTCCCTAAGTACAGTACATATTCTCTAAGTACAGTACATATTCCCTAAGTACAGTACATATTACCTAAATACAGTACATATTCCCTAAGTACAGTACATATTCCCTAAATACAGTACATATTACCTAAGTACAGTACATATTCCCTAAGTACAATACATATCCCCTAAATACAGTACATATCCCCTAAGTACAGTACATATTCCCTAAGTACAGTACTTATTCCCTAAGTACAGTACATATTCTCTAAGTACAGTACATATTCCCTAAGTACAGTACTTATTCCCTAAGTACAGTACATATTCTCTAAGTACAGTACATATTCCCTAAGTACAATACATATCCCCTAAATACAGTATATATTCCCTAAGTACAGTACTTATTCCCTAAGTACAGTACATATTCTCTAAGTACAGTACATATTCCTTAAGTACAGTACATATTCTCTAAGTACAGTACATATTCCTTAAGTACAGTACATATTCTCTAAGTACAGTACATATTCCCTAAGTACAGTACATATCCCCTAAGTACAGTACATATTACCTAAGTACAGTACATATTCCCTAAATACAGTATATATTCCCTAAGTACAGTACTTATTCCCTAAGTACAGTACATATTCCTTAAGTACAGTACATATTCTCTAAGTACAGTACATATTCCCTAAGTACAGTACATATCCCCTAAGTACAGTACATATTCTCTAAGTACAGTACATATTCCTTAAGTACAGTACATATTCTCTAAGTACAGTACATATTCCCTAAGTACAGTACATATCCCCTAAGTACAGTACATATTACCTAAGTACAGTACATATTCCCTAAATACAGTATATATTCCCTAAGTACAGTACATATTCTTTAAGTACAGTACATATTCCCTACACTAAATGGTAACACCCCAATAAGTTGTTCAACTTGTTTAAATCGGGGTCCAAGTTAATCAAAACAAAAATGATTCGATCAAATTTGGTATTTTTTTAAAGGACTGTAACATAGAAATGTTTGTCAACATTATTATGCTGCAAAAATGTTTCTACATAAATGTCCATTTATGAAAGTCATATTAATAGATGTATTTTTTAAGCCAACTTTTATTTACTTGTATCTCTTATTTATAGCGTTAAAATGCATTTTTTTTTAAATACATCCCGTTGTTATGTTTTTCATAATGATTGTAAAAATAGGCACAATTCCCCCAAAAAGTGCAGTTCCACTTTCATTTGAAATATCTGACAATGCAACTGCTGCACATGTGCTGCCATCTTGTGGACATCTTCAGTAAATCAGGTCAATGACCATGAATTTTATTTTGATTCCAAATTGCACAATCAAAAATGTTAAAATAAATGGACACAAAATGCCAGTTTAAAAATATACATAAAGTATTGACACAAAATATTAATAGATTGATTGTTTTTAAGTATTTTTGGCAATTTTAGGACTTTAAAAACTGGCAAAATCCAACAATCTATGTATATTTTATATCTGACATGCTATTTTTTTTAATGTGTTTTATCATATTTTTCTAAATCAAATGTTCCATTTATTGGAGACTGGACACGTTTCTGTAAGCATACTTTTATTTACGTTTATTTATTATTTAAAACATTTTTGAAAAGTACATCCGTTGTCGTGTTTTTCATAATGATTGTAAAAATAGGCACAATTCACGCTAAAAAGTGCAGTTGCCCTTTCATTTGAATTATCTGACAATGCAACTGCTGCACATGTGCTGCCATCTTGTGGACATCATCAGTAAATCAGGTCAATGACCATGAATTTTTAATTTCATTCCAAATGGCACCTCATATACTTATATGACCCAATCTAAAATGATAAAATAAAATGGACACAAAATGCCAGTTTAAAAATATACACAAAATATTGACACAAAATATTAATAGTTTTTTTTTTTAAGTAGTATTGGCAATGTTAAGACTTTAGAAGCTGGCAAAGTCCAACAATCTATATATTTTTTAATGTTTTTCTGACATGCTATTTTTTTGTGTGTGTTTTATCATGTTTTTCAAAATCTAATTTTCCATTTGTTGGAGACTGGACAAGTTTCTGTAAGACTTTTATTTACGTTTATTTATTATTTAAACATTTTTTAAAAGTACATCCATTGTCGTGTTTTTCAAAATGATTGTAAAAATAGGCAAAATTCCCCCAAAAGGTGCAGTTGCCCTTTCATTTGAAATATCTGACAATACAACTGCTGCACATGTGCTGCCATCTTGTGGACATCATCAGTAAATCAGGTCAATGACCATGAATTTTTAATTTCATTCCAAATGGCACGTCATATACTTATATGACCCAATCTAAAATGATAAAATAAAATGGACACAAAATGCCAGTTTAAAAATATACATAAAATATTGACACAAAATATTAATAGTTTTTTTTTTTAAAGTAGTATTGGCAATGTTAAGACTTTAGAAGCTGGCAAAATCCAACAATCTATATATTTTTTAATGTTTTTCTGACATGCTATTTTTTTGTGTGTGTTTTATCATGTTTTTTCAAAATCAAATTTTCCATTTATTGGAGACTGGACAAGTTTCTGTAAGACTTTTATTTACATTTATTTATTATTTAAAAATGTTTTAAAAAGTACATCCATTGTCGTGTTTTTCATAATGATTGTAAAAATAGGCACAATTCCCCCAAAAAGTGCAGTTCCACTTTCATTTGAAATATCTGACAATACAACTGCTGCACATGTGCTGCCATCTTGTGGACATCATCAGTAAATCAGGTAAATGACCATGAATTTAAAATTTCATTCCAAAATGGAACATTATATACTTATATGACCCAATCCAATCATGACACAAAAAAACAAAATGGACACAAAATGTCAGTTTAAAAATATACATAAAGTATTGACACAAAATATTAATAGATTGATTTTTTTTTAAGTATTATTGGCAATTTTAGGACTTTAGAAACTGGCAAACTCCAACAATCAATATATATATATTTTGTTATTCTGACATTTTTTTTGTGTGTTTTATCATATTTTTCAAAATCTAATTTTCCCTTTGTTGGAGACTGGACAAGTTTCTGTAAGACTTTTATTTACGTTTATTTATTATTTAAAAATGTTTTAAAAAGTACATCCGTTGTCGTGTTTTTCATAATGATTGTAAAATAGGTCAAATTCCCCCAACAAGTGCAGTTCCCCTTTCATTTGAAATATCTGACAATGCAACGGTTGGTAGAGTGGCCGTGCCATCAACCTGAGGGTTGCAGGTTCGATTCCCGCTTCCGCCATCCTAGTCACTGCCGTTGTGTCCTTGGGCAAGACACTTTACCCACCTGCTCTCAGTGCCACCCACACTGGTTTAAATGTAACTTAGATATTGGGTTTTCACTATGTAAAGCGCTTTGAGTCACTAGAGAAAAGCGCTATATAAATATAATTCACATTCATTTAACTGCTGCACATGTGCTGCCATCTTGTGGACATCATCAGTAAATCAGGTCAATGACCATGAATTTTAAATGTCATTCCAAATGGCACGTCATATACTTATATGACCCAATCTAAAATGTTAAAATAAAATTGACACAAAATGCCAGTTTAAGAATATACATAAAGTATTGACACAAAATATTAACAGATTGATTGTTTTTTAAGTAATATTGGGAATTTCAGGACTTTAAAAACTGGCAAAATTCAACATTCTATGTATATTTTGTAATGTTATTCTGACATGCTATTTTTTTTAGCCTGTTTTATCATATTTTTCTAAATCAAATTTTCCATTTATTGGAGGACTGGACACGTTTCTGTAAGCAGACTTTTATTTATGTTTATTATTTATGGCATTAAAATGCATTAAAAAAAATACATCAGTTGTCATGTTTTTCATAATGATTGTAAAAATAGGCACAATTCCCCCAAAAAGTGCATTTCCCCTTTCATTTGAATTATCTGACAATCCAACTGCTGCACATGTGCTGCCATCTTGTGGACATCTTCAGTAAATCAGGTCAATGACCATGAATTTTAAATTTCATTCCAAATGGCACCTCATATACTTATATGACCCAATCTAAAATGCTAAAATAAAATGGACACAAAATGCCAGTTTAAAAATATACATAAAGTATTGACACAAAATATTAATAGATGGATTTTTGAAGTAGTATTGGCAATTTTAGGACTTTAGAAATTGGCAAAATCCAACAATCTATATATATTTTTTTATGTTATTCCGACATAGTATTTTTTTGTGTGTGTTTTATCATATTTTTCAAAATCAAATCTTCCATTTATTGGAGGACTGGACAAGTTTTATTTGTCAGCCATTTCAATGACAGCTTAACAGACAGGAAATTGGACGGTGCATTGCAACTGTACAAAAGCACAGAAGTGTAAAAAGGAGGGACAGAATCCAGTCTTAGTTGCGTACTTCATGAAAACATGAGCCTTGGAGCAGGTAAGTGTTAGTGTATGGTGTGGAAATACAGTCACGGATGCCAAAGCAAGTCCATGGTCCCGGTCCAAAAAGCAAAAAGAGAAAAGAATGCAGCTTCAGTAAGTAAAAAGTTTGTTTAGTTTGAATAAAAGTGGAAATCCACTCATTTCTCCCCCAATCCAGCATGTTTAAAGTAGACTTTGTGCTTTCTTCCATCTTGAAAATACTCTTTCTGAATGCAAGTGCTTGCTAAAATTCACATCAAAATGGTAAAAAAATGGCAGTTATAAAAGAAAAACTAACAAGGCACCAGCAATAATAATGAAACACTTTTGTTAAAAGTCCTATTTTTAGTAAAGCAGCGCCACCTGCTGCTCAACATGACCTGGGATTGTCCCTCAGGCTGAAATAACAACATGACCTGGGATTGTCCCTCATAAAGGTTAGCCTCAGTCCTGTGGTCCCCAACAAGAAGAAGAAGAAAGTGTGCACTTTGAAGGACTTTGGACATCTTTCATGACACTTTGTTGTTGTGTTGACATGCCAGCATGCAGGATTCACCAGCACACATTTCAAATAATACACTTTGGGGAGAACTTGCACACTTTCTTCAGAAGCAAGTCAAATATTACAAAGCAAAATCTTGTGTTCTTTTCTATAATATTCTGCTATTTTCACCAGCTTGACTCTCTTCAAATGTACTTTTAAACATTTCAATAGCTTTTGGTGAAATCTAAATGGTAAATAAGACATTCTTCGCGTCATAACGCAAATATTCCAATCTGCCATCTTAGAAGTGACTAAAAGCTTCTGAAATAGACTTTTTAAGAGAACTATTAGGACTTTTTTGAGTCATAACTCCAATATATCACTGGGTTAAAAAGTTGGGTTATTTTGACATTTGGGATCATTCAAGTTTGTCTAAGTCTAAGTTACAATTCCCCCAAAAGCTTCTGAAATATACTTTTTGAAAAAAATGATGAGGTATTTTTCGTTTCTTACTCAGATAATCCAAACCTAAATGTTGTCTGCTGAATTATGTTTTACATTCTAGCCTATTATTTGGGCAGAAGTCAGCAAAATATGACTTATTACGTGACATCACTTCAATGATCCAAACCTAAATGCTGTCTGCTGCGTTGAATATTTGTCAATTCTGCTCTCCTCGTCATCCCACCTTTCACACAAAGCTTCTAAAATGCACTTTTTCAAAGAACTATTAGGACTTTTTTCTTGCGTCATAACTCAAATAATCCAAACTAAACCAAAGCACTGTCTGAAAAGTCAGTTATTGTTATATTCTAGCACAGGGGTCCACAAACTTTTTGACTCGGGGGCCGCATATATACAGTATATATATAAATAATATATATATATATATATATATATATATATATATATATATATATATATATATATATATATATATATATATATATATATATATAGTCAAGGTTTCTGTGGTTTATCCGTTATACAGTGCTCAATACCGGGGTAGAGCGTAATATACTTTAGGTCAAGAAAAAACACAGAGGCTATTTTATCCCTACAAGCCTGTTTCGCAGATTTTTTTAAAAATCCCCTGAAGAGCAGTGAAACCTGCTTGTCACCATAAAACAGCCTCTGTGTTTTTTCCTGACCTAACGTATATATATATATATATATATATATATATATATATATATATATATATATATATATATATATATATATATATATATATATATATATATATATATATATATATATATATTTATTTTTTTTATTTTATTTATATATATATATATATTAGGGATGTCCGATAATGGCTTTTTGCCGATATCCGATATTCCGATATTGTCCAACTCTTTAATTACCGATACCGATATCAACCGATACCGATATCAACCGATATATGCAGTCGTGGAATTAACACATTATTATGTCTAATTTGGACAACCAGGTATGGTGAAGATGAGGTACTTTTAAAAAAAAAATTATAAAATAAAATAAGATAAATAAATTACAAACATTTTCTTGAATAAAAAAGAAAGTAAAACAATATAAAAACAGTTACATAGAAACTAGTAATGAATGAAAATGAGTAAAATTAACTGTTAAAGGTTAGTACTATTAGTGGAGCAGCAGCACGCACAATCATGTGTGCTTACGGACTGTATCCCTTGCAGACTGTATTGATATATATTGATATATAATGTAGGAAGCAGAATATTAATAACAGAAGGAAACAACCCTTTTGTGTGAATGAGTGTAAATGGGGGAGGGAGGGTTTTTGGGTTGGTGCACTAATTGTAAGTGTATCTTGTGTTTTTTATGTGGATTTAATTTAAAAAAAAAAAAAAACGATACTGATCATTTAAAAAAATGATACCGCTAATTTCCGATATTACATTTTAACGCATTTATCGGCCGGGACATCCCTAATATATATATATATATATCTGTGTATATATACATGTATACACACATATACATATATACACACACACATATACAGTATATATATATATATACACACGTATATACATATACACACATATATGAACATATATACATACACATATGTATATACACACACATATATATACATATATACACACATATACATACATACATACATATATATATACAGTATATATATATATGTATATATACAAATATATAATAAAAAAATACATTAAAAAAAGTAGTTTTTTTCCTCAGGCTGGATTTTAGACGCTGTGGGTCCGCATGTGTCCCGCAGGCCATAGTTTGGGGCCCCCTCTTCTAGCATATCCATTAGAACACAAGTCCTTCAAATCTACTTTCATCACTTATTATGTGACAGAAGTGAAATAATCCAAATCTGCTGGCTGGAATATTTGTCAACATCTTCACCTTGGGAGGTTTCAGCAAAAACTGCTGAAACATTTGATGGCGTTTGAGGCGGTACGGAAGGCAGCGAAGGCACCAGAAGAAGACAGTCCAGCGGGGATGAGGACCACGTACAGGGTCACCATCTTAGTCTTACCATGGTCCCTTCTCGCCTCCTTGGCCCCCAACAAGTCCAGTAGAGTCCCTGGTGTCGTCCTACGTCCAGATCTCCGTGGGCACCATGGACTCCTTGGTGCCCACCGAGGGCATGAGGTTTTCCTCGGACAGGAAGTCCAGGGGAAACTGCACCAAAAAGCCTCGGATTTTCCGCAGCTCCTCCTGGGCCCGGGCCAGGTCCGTCTGGGCCAGACCGGGCTTGGACTGGTACTGTTCCAGCTCCGACATGTTGCGCACCAGCGAGGACGGGAGGCAGCGGAACACCTGTGGGACCACCAGGACACAATGTTTGGTGACGGTGATATACTGTACATGCTGGAAGTATCAATGTAAGATATGGAGTCTAAATTGGCTGTCAAAGTGTACCGACATGTCGGAATACATCCTCATCCCTCTACTATCCAGGCAGGATTTATGATGGACAATAAACTTCCACGAGCCAGGAAGACAGGAAGCAGTCAATATAGGCAACATGGGCATAAATAGTCCGTCTGTGTTAGCACTTATAATAACAATATCACTAACTGTGTTAGCACTTATAATAACAATAGCACTAACTGTGTTAGCACTTATAATAACAATATCACTAACTGTGTTAGCACTTATAATAACAATATCACTAACTGTGTTAGCACTTATAATAACAATATCACTAACTGTGTTAGCACTTATAATAACAATATCACTAACTGTGTTAGCACTTATAATAACAATATCACTAACTGTGTTAGCACTTATAATAACAATATCACTAACTGTGTTAGCACTTATAATAACAATATCACTAACTGTGTTAGCACTTATAATAACAATATCACTAACTGTGTTAGCACTTATAATAACAATATCACTAACTGTGTTAGCACTTATAATAACAATATCACTAACTGTGTTAGCACTTATAATAACAATAGCACTAACTGTGTTAGCACTTATAATAACAATATCACTAACTGTGTTAGCACTTATAATAACAATATCACTAACTGTGTTAGCACTTATAATAACAATATCACTAACTGTGTTAGCACTTATAATAACAATATCACTAACTGTGTTAGCACTTATAATAACAATATCACTAACTGTGTTAGCACTTATAATAACAATATCACTAACTGTGTTAGCACTTATAATAACAATAACACTAACTTTTAGCACTTATAATAACAATATCACTAACTGTGTTAGCACTTATAATAACAATATCACTAACTGTGTTAGCACTTATAATAACAATATCACTAACTGTGTTAGCACTTATAATAACAATATCACTAACTGTGTTAGCACTTATAATAACAATAACACTAACTTTTAGCACTTATAATAACAATATCACTAACTGTGTTAGCACTTATAATAACAATAACACTAACTGTTAGCACTTATAATAACAATATCACTAACTGTGTTAGCACTTATAATAACAATATCACTAACTGTGTTAGCACTTATAATAACAATATCACTAACTGTGTTAGCACTTATAATAACAATATCACTAACTGTGTTAGCACTTATAATAACAATATCACTAACTGTGTTAGCACTTATAATAACAATAGCACTTATAATAACAATATCACTAACTGTGTTAGCACTTATAATAACAATAGCACTTATAATAACAATAGCACTAACTGTGTTAGCACTTATAATAACATTAATATTCTAGTCATGACATGTAAATGGAGTATTGTTGGCACTTTTTGGATGTTATTTATTGAGTTTTATGGCTGAAATAGAGAAATTGGCTCCGTTGTAAGCGGACTTTTATGTACGTTTATTTATTATTTATTGCGTAAAAAGTACATCCGTTGTCATGTTTTTCATAATGATTGTAAAAATAAGCTAAATTCCCCAATAAAGTGCAGTTTATTTTTCCCCTTTACACAAATAATACATGAACCCACGCATCGCAACGGTAATACAATAGATCTAGTGCTTGTCAGGGGTGTCACCACCTCCAAAGTTATGATACTTCCATATACTAAAGTAATGTCCGATCATTACCTTATAAAATTTGAAGTTTTGACTCTTTGTCAACAAGCTAATAATAATAATAACTGCTATAGCGGCCGCAACATTAATGCTGCCACAACGATGACTCTTGCTGACCTACTGCCTTCGGTAATAGCACCATTCCCAAATTATGTCGGCTCTATTGATAAACTCACTAACAACTTTGACGATGCCTTGCGCGAAATTATTGATAGTATAGCACCGCTAAAGCAAAAAAGGGCCCCTAAAAGGCGCACCCCATGGTTTACAGAAGAAATTAGAGCTCATAAATTATCATGTAGAAAACTGGAACACAAATGGCGCGCAACTAAACTTGAGGTTTTCCATCAAGCATGGAGTGATAGTTTAATAACTTATAAACGCATGCTTACCTCAGCTAAAGCTAAATACTACTCAAATCTCATCCGCCTCAACAAAAACGATCCTAAATTTCTGTTTAGTACAGTAGCATCGCTAACCCAACAAGGGACTCCTCCCAGTAGCTCCACCCACTCGGCAGATGACTTTATGAATTTCTTTAATAAGAAAATTGAACTCATTAGAAAGGAGATTAAAGACAACGCATCCCAGCTACAACTGGGCTCTATTAACACAAATACGACTGTATATACGACGGACACTGCCCTCCAAAATAGTCTCTCTATTTTTGATGAAATAACATTAGAGGAATTATTACAGCGTGTAAGTGGGATAAAACAAACAACATGTTTACTTGACCCACTTCCTGGGAAACTTATCAAGGAACTGTTTGTATTATTAGGTCCATCAGTGTTAAATATTATAAACTTATCACTTTCCTCTGGCACTGTTCCCCTAGCATTCAAAAAAGCGGTTATTCATCCTCTGCTCAAAAGACCTAACCTCCATCCTGACCTCATGGTAAACTACCGACCGGTCTCCCACCTTCCGTTTATTTCCAAAATTCTCGAAAAAACTGTTGCACAGCAGCTAAATGAACACTTAGTGACTAACAATCTCTGTGAACCTTTTCAATCCGGTTTCAGGGCAAATCACTCTACGGAGACAGCCCTCGCAAAAATGACTAATGATCTATTGCTAACGATGGATTCTGATGCGTCATCTATGTTGCTGCTTCTTGATCTTAGCGCCGCTTTCGATACCGTCGATCATAATATTTTATTAGAGCGTATCAAAACACGTATTGGTATGTCAGACTTAGCCTTGTCTTGGTTTAACTCTTATCTTACTGACAGGATGCAGTGCGTCTCCCATAACAATGTGACCTCGGACTATGTCAAGGTAACGTGCAGAGTTCCCCAGGGTTCGGTTCTTGGCCCTGCACTCTTTAGTATTTACATGCTGCCGCTGGGTGACATCATACGCAAGTACGGTGTTAGCTTTCACTGTTATGCTGATGACACTCAACTCTACATGCCCCTAAAGCTGACCAACACGCCGGACTGTAGTCAGCTGGAGGCGTGTCTTAATGAAATTAAACAATGGATGTCCGCTAACTTTTTGCAACTCAACGCTAAGAAAACGGAAATGCTGATTATCGGTCCTGCTAGACACCAACATCTATTTAATAATACCACCTTAACATTTGACAACCAAACAATTAAACAAGGAGACTCGGTAAAGAATCTGGGTATTATCTTCCACCCAACTCTCTCGTTTGAGTCACACATTAAGAGTGTTACTAAAACAACTCTCTCCTTTGAGTCACACATTAAGAGTGTTACTAAAACGGCCTTCTTTCATCTCCGTAATATCGCTAAAATTCGTTCCATCTTGTCCACTAGCGACGCTGAGATCATTATTCATGCGTTCGTTACGTCTCGTCTCGATTACTGTAACGTTTTATTTTCATGTCTCCCTATGTCTAGCATTAAAAGATTACAGTTGGTACAAAATGCGGCTGCAAGGCTTTTGACAAAAACAAGAAAGTTTGATCATATTACGCCTATACTGTATATACCTTTATATACATATATATATATACCTATACTGGCTCACTTGCACTGGCTTCCTGTGCACTTAAGATGCGACTTTAAGGTTTTACTACTTACGTATAAAATATTACACGGTTTAGCTCCAGCCTATCTCGCCGATTGTATTGTACCATATGTCCCGACAAGAAATCTGCGTTCAAAGAACTCCGGCTTATTAGTGATTCCCAGAGCCAAAAAAAAGTCTGCGGGCTATAGAGCGTTTTCTATTCGGGCTCCAGTACTCTGGAATGCCCTCCCGGTAACAGTTAGAGATGCTACCTCAGTAGAAGCATTTAAGTCCCATCTTAAAACTCATTTGTATAATCTAGCCTTTAAATAGACCCCCCCTTTTTTAGACCAGTTGATCTGCCGTTTCTTTTCTTCTCTCCTCTTCTCCCCTGTCCCTTGCGAGGGGGAGTTGCATAGGTCCGGTGGCCATGGATGAAGTGCTGGCTGTCCAGAGCCGGGACCCCGGGTGGACCACTAGCCTGTGCATCGGTTGGGGACATCTCTGCGCTGCTGACCCGTCTCCGCTCGGGATGGTTTCCTGTTGGCCCCGCTGTGGACTGGACTCCCGCTGATGTGTTGGATCCACTGTGGACTGGACTTTCACAATATTATGTCAGACCCACTCGACATCCGTTGCTTTCGGTCTCCCCTAGAGGGGGGGGGGGTTACCCACATATGCGGTCCTCTCCAAGGTTTCTCATAGTCATTCACCGACGTCCCACTGGGGTGAGTTTTTCCTTGCCCGTATGTGGGCTCTGTACCGAGGATGTCGTTGTGGCTTGTACAGCCCTTTGAGACACTTGTGATTTAGGGCTATATAAATAAACATTGATTGATTGATTGATTGAAACATCTGACAAGCCGACTGCTGCACATGTGCTGCCATCTTGTGGACATCATCAGTAAATCAGGTCAATGACCATGAATTTTAGATGTCATTCCAAATGACACAGCATGTACTTATATGACCCAATCCAAACAACCTTTCCCATGGCGCCAACATCACAGAAGGTCAACACTCAAGGTCACACGCAACACAACCTGCTCACTCAACTTTGTGGATATTATTTTTAAAAATGTCCATAATTCAAAATGACAACCGTTTAAATGTGCAAGTTAAAACTCTACTATGCAAAGGGAAATACATTTATCAACAACACCCAGAAACGCCGCCGGCTTCGCTGGGCCCGAGCTCATCTAAGATGGACTGATGCAAAGTGGAAAAGTGTTCTGTGGTCTGACGAGTCCACATTTCAAATTGTTTATGCAAACTGTGCACCAAAGAGGAAAAGAAGCATCCAGAATGTTCTGTGGTCAAAGTGTAAAAAGAAGCATCCAGAATGTTCTGTGGTCTGACGAGTCCACATATCAAATAGTTTCTGCAAACTGTGGACCAAAGAGGAAAATAAGCATCCAGAATGTTCTGTGGTCAAAGTGTAAAAGGAAGCATCCAGAATGTTCTGTGGTCAAAGTGTAAAAGGAAGCATCTTTAATTTAATGCTTTTAATGACATTTAAGGCCTTCATTTGTGCAAAATCCATCAAATGCCTTTCAGTGCTTTTTGAGGCCCCGCAGAAATCCTGTGTATGCTTTATAAAAGTGTCCAGTCTACCTTCTCATAGATGGTGGCGTTCCGGCCGGCTGTGGTCATCCACACTTCCTTGTAGAAGCGCTCACTGATGGGGTCACGGAGGTCAATGCTGGCGTCGCTGTGACCTCCAAGGATGGTCCTGCACCAACACAACACTTATTATTATTATTATTATTATTATTATTATTATTATTATTATTATTATTGTATGTGACCTCCAAGGATGGTCCTGCACCAACACAACACTTATTATTATTATTATTATTATTATTATTATTATTATTATTATTATTATTGTATGTGACCTCCAAGGATGGTCCTGCACCAACACAACACTTATTATTATTATTATTATTATTATTATTATTATTATTATTATTATTGTATGTGACCTCCAAGGATGGTCCTGCACCAACACAACACTTATTATTATTATTATTATTATTATTATTATTATTATTGTATGTGACCTCCAAGGATGGTCCTGCACCAACACAACACTTATTATTATTATTATTATTATTATTATTATTATTATTATTATTATTATTATTATTATTGTATGTGACCTCCAAGGATGGTCCTGCACCAACACAACACTTATTATTATTATTATTATTATTATTATTATTATTATTATTATTATTATTATTATTATTGTATGTGACCTCCAAGGATGGTCCTGCACCAACACAACACTTATTATTATTATTATTATTATTATTATAATGTAAGCCAGGTGGTACCTGAAGCATTATTATTATTATTATTATTATTATTATTATAATGTAAGCCAGGTGGTACCTGAAGCATTCCATCCGCAGCTGAAGCGCGTAGGGACCAGCTTCAAAGTCTCTCCCGTCCATCACAGAGGCGACCTTCTCCGTGTCCTCCACAATCACCGCCACCTCGCTGTCTCGTTTACCCAGCATGCTCCTGTCGTTGATGTTGGCCGAGCCTGAAAGACGCTCTCATCAATTCTGATTTTTCACCACACTTGCTGTTACAAGTCATGGAGTGACTTCACTTTGCCACACCAACATTTACACTTCACTTTGCCACACCAACATTTACACTTCACTTTGCCACACCAACATTTACACTTCACTTTGCCACACCAACATTTACACTTCACTTTGCCACACCAACATTTACACTTCACTTTGCCACACCAACATGTACACTTCACTTTGCCACACCAACATTTACACTTCACTTTGCCACACCAACATGTACACTTCACTTTGCCACACAGTAACCAGCAGATGGCACACTAGTGAAGTGAGGCGCAGTAGCTGCATGTAACCAGCAGATGGCACACTAGTGAAGTGAGGTGCAGTAGCTGCATGTAACCAGCAGATGGCACACTAGTGAAGTGAGGTGCAGTAGCTGCATGTAACCAGCAGATGGCACACTAGTGAAGTGAGGTGCAGTAGCTGCATGTAACCAGCAGATGGCACACTAGTGAAGTGAGGCGCAGTAGCTGCATGTAACCAGCAGATGGCACACTAGTGAAGTGAGGTGCAGTAGCTGCATGTAACCAGCAGATGGCACACTAGTGAAGTGAGGCGCAGTAGCTGCTTGTAAGCAGCAGATGGCACACTAGTGAAGTGAGGCGCAGTAGCTGCATGCAACCAGCAGATGGCACACTAGTGAAGTGAGGTGCAGTAGCTGCATGTAAGCAGCAGATGGCACACTAGTGAAGTGAGGTGCAGTAGCTGCATGTAACCAGCAGATGGCACACTAGTGAAGTGAGGCGCAGTAGCTGCATGCAACCAGCAGATGGCACACTAGTGAAGTGAGGTGCAGTAGCTGCATGTAACCAGCAGATGGCACACTAGTGAAGTGAGGTGCAGTAGCTGCATGTAACCAGCAGATGGCACACTAGTGAAGTGAGGTGCAGTAGCTGCATGCAACCAGCAGATGGCACACTAGTGAAGTGAGGTGCAGTAGCTGCATGTAACCAGCAGATGGCACACTAGTGAAGTGAGGTGCAGTAGCTGCATGCAACCAGCAGATGGCACACTAGTGAAGTGAGGTGCAGTAGCTGCATGCAACCAGCAGATGGCACACTAGTGAAGTGAGGTGCAGTAGCTGCATGCAACCAGCAGATGGCACACTAGTGAAGTGAGGTGCAGTAGCTGCATGCAACCAGCAGATGGCACACTAGTGAAGTGAGGTGCAGTAGCTGCATGCAACCAGCAGATGGCACACTAGTGAAGTGAGGTGCAGTAGCTGCATGTAAGCAGCAGATGGCACACTAGTGAAGTGAGGTGCAGTAGCTGCATGCAACCAGCAGATGGCACACTAGTGAAGTGAGGCGCAGTAGCTGCATGTAACCAGCAGATGGCACACTAGTGAAGTGAGGCACAGTAGCTGCTTGTAACCAGCAGATGGCACACTAGTGAAGTGAGGTGCAGTAGCTGCATGCAACCAGCAGATGGCACACTAGTGAAGTGAGGTGCAGTAGCTGCATGCAACCAGCAGATGGCACACTAGTGAAGTGAGGCGCAGTAGCTGCATGCAACCAGCAGATGGCACACTAGTGAAGTGAGGTGCAGTAGCTGCATGTAACCAGCAGATGGCACACTAGTGAAGTGAGGTGCAGTAGCTGCATGTAACCAGCAGATGGCACACTAGTGAAGTGAGGCGCAGTAGCTGCATGCAACCAGCAGATGGCACACTAGTGAAGTGAGGCGCAGTAGCTGCATGTAACCAGCAGATGGCACACTAGTGAAGTGAGGCGCAGTAGCTGCATGTAAGCAGCAGATGGCACACTAGTGAAGTGAGGTGCAGTAGCTGCTTGTAAGCAGCAGATGGCACACTAGTGAAGTGAGGTGCAGTAGCTGCATGCAACCAGCAGATGGCACACTAGTGAAGTGAGGTGCAGTAGCTGCATGCAACCAGCAGATGGCACACTAGTGAAGTGAGGTGCAGTAGCTGCATGCAACCAGCAGATGGCACACTAGTGAAGTGAGGTGCAGTAGCTGCATGCAACCAGCAGATGGCACACTAGTGAAGTGAGGTGCAGTAGCTGCATGCAACCAGCAGATGGCACACTAGTGAAGTGAGGCGCAGTAGCTGCATGTAACCAGCAGATGGCACACTAGTGAAGTGAGGCACAGTAGCTGCTTGTAACCAGCAGATGGCACACTAGTGAAGTGAGGTGCAGTAGCTGCATGCAACCAGCAGATGGCACACTAGTGAAGTGAGGTGCAGTAGCTGCATGCAACCAGCAGATGGCACACTAGTGAAGTGAGGCGCAGTAGCTGCATGCAACCAGCAGATGGCACACTAGTGAAGTGAGGTGCAGTAGCTGCATGTAACCAGCAGATGGCACACTAGTGAAGTGAGGTGCAGTAGCTGCATGTAACCAGCAGATGGCACACTAGTGAAGTGAGGCGCAGTAGCTGCATGCAACCAGCAGATGGCACACTAGTGAAGTGAGGCGCAGTAGCTGCATGTAACCAGCAGATGGCACACTAGTGAAGTGAGGCGCAGTAGCTGCATGTAAGCAGCAGATGGCACACTAGTGAAGTGAGGTGCAGTAGCTGCTTGTAAGCAGCAGATGGCACACTAGTGAAGTGAGGTGCAGTAGCTGCTTGTAAGCAGCAGATGGCACACTAGTGAAGTGAGGCGCAGTAGCTGCATGTAACCAGCAGATGGCACACTAGTGAAGTGAGGTGCAGTAGCTGCATGTAAGCAGCAGATGACACACTAGTGAAGTGAGGTGCAGTAGCTGCATGCAACCAGCAGATGGCACACTAGTGAAGTGAGGTGCAGTAGCTGCATGCAACCAGCAGATGGCACACTAGTGAAGTGAGGTGCAGTAGCTGCATGTAAGCAGCAGATGACACACTAGTGAAGTGAGGTGCAGTAGCTGCATGCAACCAGCAGATGGCACACTAGTGAAGTGAGGTGCAGTAGCTGCTTGTAAGCAGCAGATGGCACACTAGTGAAGTGAGGTGCAGTAGCTGCTTGTAAGCAGCAGATGGCACACTAGTGAAGTGAGGTGCAGTAGCTGCATGCAACCAGCAGATGGCACACTAGTGAAGTGAGGTGCAGTAGCTGCTTGTAAGCAGCAGATGGCACACTAGTGTGATGACACATTTGAAAGGAGGAGGAAGTACGCACCGATGATGACGGTGTTGTCGTCAGCGATGAGCATCTTGCTGTGCACGTAGATGAGCTCGGTCACCAGGCGAGCCTCCAACTCGGCGTGCGTGCGCAGGCCGGCGAAGGAGATGTAGTTCATCCACTGGTCGTCCACTAAAAAGGACATGGTGCATCATATCACATATACTGTAAGTGTTATGACACCATGATGCTTACTCTCTTTCTTCAGCTGGGAGATGATGGAGTGTTCCCCTCGGATCATAGTCCTGCACAAGAGACACGCTAATTAAACCCACCAATCAGATCACTGGTCCCGCCCACTTTGCTCTCTCACTTTTAACACGTGTAAGTTGCAAAAATCCGAAAAATAGAGCCTTAAAAAAGGGAAAAAGGTAAAGTGAATACATTTAAATATTGTTCAATTCTTTGAATATTTAATAGAATTAAATACTAATTAAAGAGATTAAATTAATCAATTACAAGGATTCTAACACAAACTACAAAAGCAATGAAGTTGTCACGTTGTGTAAATGCTCAATAAAAAGAGAATACAACAAATCCTTTTCAACTTATATTCAATTGAATAGACTGCAAAGACAAGATATTTCATGTTCACACTCAGAAACTGTGGTCTTTTTTGCAAATAATCATGAACTTAGAATTTAATAGAATAAAATAGAATATTTGATGCCTGCAACATGTTTCAAAAAAGCTGGCACAAGTGGCAAAAAAGAGTGATAAAGTTGAGAAATGCTCATCAAAGACTTGTTTGGAACATCCCACAGGTGAACAGGCTAATTGGGAACAGGTGGGTGCCATGATTGGGTATAAAAGCAGCTTCCAGTCATTCACAAACAAGGACGGGGCGAGGGTCACCACTTTGTCAACAAATGCCTGAGCAAATTGTTGAACAACAACATTTCTCAACAAGGAATTTAGGGATTTCACCATCTACGCTCCGTAATATCATCAAAAGGTTCAGAGAATGTGGAGAAATCACTGCACGTAAGCCATGATATTACACACCTTGGATCCCTCAGGTGGCACTGCATCAAAAAGTGACATCAGTGTGTAAAGGATATCACCACATGGGCTCAGGAACACTTCAGGAAACCACTGTCAGTAACTACAGTTGGTCGCTACATCTGTAAGTGCAAGTTAAAACTCTACTATGCAAAGCCAAAGCCATTTATCAACAACACCCAGAAACGTCGCCCGAGCTCATCGAAGATGGACTGATACAAAGTGGAAAAGTGTTCTGTGGTCTGACGAGTCCACATTTCAAATTGTTTTTTGGAAACTGTGGACGTGGTGTCCTCCGGACCAAAGAGGAAAAGAACCATCCGGATTGTTCTAGGGTGAAAGTGTAAAAGGCAGCATGTGTGATGGTATGGGGGTGTATTAGTGGTCAAGACATGGGTAACTTACACATGTGTGATGGTATGGGGGTGTATTAGTGGTCAAGACATGGGTAACTTACACATCTGTGAAGGCACCATTAATGCTGAAAGGTACATACAGCTTTTGGAGCAACATATGTTGTTATCATGGACGCCCCTGCTTATTTCAGCAAGACAATGCCAAGCCAGGTGTTACAACAGCGTGGCTTCATAGTAAAAGAGTGCAGGTACTAGACTGGCCTGCCTGTAGTCCAGACCTGTCTCCCATTGAAAATGTGTGGTGCATTATGAACCCCCGGACTGTTGAACAACTTAAGCTGTACATCAAGCAAGAATGGGAAAGAATTCCACTTCAAAAATGTGTCTCCTCACTTCCCAAACCTTTACTGAGTGTTGTTCAAAGGAAAGGCCATGTAACACACTGGTAAAAATGCCTTTTTTGACATGTGTTGCTGCCGTTAAATTCTAAGTTCATGATTATTTGCAAAAAAAAAGTATTTCCTCAATTGAATTTAAGTTGAAAAGGATTTGCAAATCATTGTATTCTCTTTTTATTTACAAATTGCACAACGTGACAACTTCACTGCTTTTGGGTTTTGTATATGTTAACTCTTAATTTGAGGTAATGTTCATGTAATAATAGTATAAATAAGAAATGATGGTAAAAGCAATGCTAAATAGAGAGACACAGTTGAATATAAATACCTGTAGTTAAAGTGCATGACGGCCTGGATGGCGTTCCCTCCGCCTGTGGTGATGTCGCCCTCAAAGCCAGGAAGCAGGGGGGTCACCACATACACCCGGTACTTCTTACCCTCCCTGACAACACACACACTTTATTACTACCATCATCACACCTGTGGTGATGTCGCCCTCATAACACAAAAAATGGCATTATTCTATTTGATGTCTTTGATGGCTTATTTGCTAAGTTAGGTGTGCCTAATGAAGTGGCCTTACTTGTGCGCCCTGATGATCCGCTCAATGATGGCGTCTCCGATTTTGTTGTACACAGTCCGGTTGTCGGC